>NC_049209.1:47241317-47376317 GCF_013347855.1 Anguilla anguilla
CAGACAACCGCTCTTACCTCCTGAGCTATGTCACCCCAGCAGTCTGTCTGTGCGGAACATTTTAAAACACTGTATGACATTTTGAAGAAGCCATGACACATTTTATAAATGGACTCAATTAGCTGGAGAGGATCAAAGAAGAGAATAAGCCAGTAAAATGTGAGGTTTTGAAAAAAAAAAAAAACTGTGCACATTTTAGTCACATATAATTAGTTAATTCAGAACATAATGGGTTTTTAAACATCACTTAAACAAACTATTCTCCGAGAATTGGGGAGGGCAGTGGAATTGCTTCAATTCAAGCAATTATTCATTCATTAATGTCCTTCACTAAAAATATCAGCCAGCAGGAATGTCTGCCTTCCTTGAACAGGGTTTAATGGAAACCATTTTACAAAATACACCTGCATTTAGCATGCACTCTCTATTTGTCATCTGTTCACTCTTCATTTATATCAGATGTATCATGGGGAACGTGCAAATTATATAGTACAGATTTGTATTCCATTATATTGCTTGATACACATAAAATGCTTAAAATGCAGCTTAAGTACACTATCAGATGTTTTTTTTTTTTTTTGCTTTTCTGAAATTGTTACCTCAATATTGTACCTCATGCAAGCTAACAACCACAATTTAGGAAGGGTGTTACTCTTTGCAAGAACCTATCAGACATTGACTGTTATTATTGCTACTCACCCTTCTATGTTTTTACTGTATTCTATGTTTTTACTTGTATTCTATGTTTTTTACTGTATTTTATGTTTTTACTTGTATTCTATGTTTTTACTTTTTATTGTATTTAATTGCATTGGTCACTGCTGCACAACCAATTGCCCCTCTGGGGACAAATAAAGTTCTACTTGACTTGACTTGACTTCACTAAAAAAGAACACAAAGCACAAAGCCGAGTTGATTCAGGTATGCAGTTAAACAGTAACATGGTGCATATTGAGAGCGTGTTGTCATGTGACCCACAGCATTTCCTGGTGGCAAAAAACAGAGCTCGACGTGCTAAAGCTTTTGGACAGAAACACTTACGAAAAGGATGTTCCGGAAAAAAAGAGTGGTCCAAGTTCATATTGCAGGGCTTTCTAAGAAAGTAGAGCATTTACACAAAGCACAAAAAGTACAATATGTGACAGAAAGTTTGATTGTTGGAGTGCAGGATTTGTATAAATCTATTATACTTTAGCTGATATGGGAACTGTCAGGCAGGCGAACACCCTGACATAACCTACCATGACTTGTACAGCTGCTTGATTAATCGGCAGTCATATTTCACCTGGAAGGCTCTAAAGGCATTTAAAGGTCTTGATGCTGATACGCACTTGTGGCCGGTTGGGTGACTGGGGTCGAGCTGTGGAGGGTGCCCAAGTCCTCATTTTTTATGTTAATATTTTCACGATTATTTTTCAGACGCTCAACTTGTTGTTTGTTTCTCGACACTTCCACTGCATACTGTCCACAACAAACATCCGAACAATATAGTCTGTTTTGCCATCCACTTAGCAAATGCCACATGCTGGAAAGCATCATCTGTGCATCCTCACTTGAGTCTGTGACTCTCCTGATTGGGTACAAATTGATGAACACTCTTTTTTTGTAAACTGCACCATGGTAACACATGTATCTATGTCAACTCTGTCTCTTTGTTCCTTCACTGCACCAGTTTTTGGCGTTCCTTGAAACCAACACAAAATCTGCAATCTGTTACCCCAAACTCAATATGTTCCGGTAAGGTTTATGAATTATTCTGGTGCACATTTTGATGTATTTATGGTAGACTTAGCCATAAATCATATCCCGGATGCATCCCTTATTAAAGTAACCCCGTTAAAATCTTGTCTCTATCTGAGGCAAAGGTGACCACCATTTTGGCAGTGCTTCAAGCCCACATTAATCCTCTTTTTTTTTTTTCTTTTTCTTTGGGAAGCTGGTAAATTGAGATTGACCTTGAAGGATCAGCCCCACCCTCCGCTTCCTTTCTGACGGGGAATATGAAAAAAAGAAGTCGGACAGGCACGGAGGTTTTAGTCTTGACCTCAAGAGAAGTTAGATGGCTTTCACACAAGCAATCCTCCCTGGCTTTTGTGCTTAACAGCTTCTTACATTGTACCACTGCATAGGAGGGGGATGCCACTTTCTATTCAGTCTTGGACATGCTCTGTGAGGGATGTACTAGATGCAATCTTTGAAAAAAGAAGTATTTTATGGAGGAAATAAAGCTGAACGTAATTTAAAATGATTTCCCAGCTCTCCTTTTTTATTGTGGAAAGGGTACAAGGGAAAGAATGTGGACTCTCGGATTAATTGTCCTGTTGTTACGTTTAAGGTATGTGAAACATAACTAAAACAAGCCTAGCTAAAAGCAAATTATTTAGCACCTCCAGGTGGTCCCACAGCTGAAAATGAAAACAAATCGGCTCCAAAGCAATTTAAATTTTCAAACAAAACATTTACCAAAAAATGTTTATATTTCGTTCATCAGAATGTGGTAAGACCATACCAGACAATTCAAATGAGATTACTGATGACTTTATGATATTTTATCAGGCCTTATTGTTCTCAGAGCATGCCTGGCCAGGTATGAGTTTCTTAACTCTGGCTTTCCTGCTAGAAAAGCCAGCTAATGTTTTCTAATGAAGCACCCTTCATCATAACAAGTGCCCTGCCATATTTCAATGTGCAGACACATCTACAGGAACCTTATAAGCTTTTGTAAATGATATGACATGTACATGTGATAGCATACCCATATCCTACCTTTCTAGCTAGTAAGGTAGGATATAATTTATTTAGTTTATGCCCTCTATTTATTATTTCCTTCCTTTGCAGTAGGAGCCTAAGAAACAATGTAGCTTGTCAAATTCTGCACGCTATAGCTTAGTAATGTTATGGCTTTGTTTGCACTGAAATAGAATACTTCCTTAAGTTTTACAAGGTCTTGAGGCGGCAATTTGCAGTAGCAATTATCCCAAATGCCGGCTTCTCTGCCGACCCCTCCAGAAAGCCGGGTCAGGTGGACATTCGCCATTTGGCGATCATTCACGCATGACCACCAAATGCTGAAGTTTCAAAATGATGCTGGGTAAGACTTCACGTGTGAAAAGGGGTTGTGTGCGTACAAGCCACACCACACCTGTTACATGCAGGCGCAGTATGGCAATGGGCTTTTTAAAATGTGCAAAGATGGCCCCCAGCTCTGTCTACGGCAGCGCGTTAATTTTATTCTGAAAAACAAAAAAATCCCACCGACAGTCAAGGACCTTGGTAAATTAGATCACAGCCTTTAATAGGGCAAACCGTTTCCATGCGATGTTGTGTTCATTAGGGCCCATCGCTCAGACCGCCGGTGTCCGGCGCCTGGATATATTTCCGTTAAATTGGTGTCAATTTCCAGAGGCAACGAAGCATTCCCGACTCTCCGTGCAATTTGCCACACTCTGGAAGGCATTGCCCAAACTGGGAAGAATTCATCAGCCATGGCAAATAAGCAATCAATGAGAAAACATCTTTTACACACCCCAGTAACTTTCTGGACATGAGCACACACAAAAAAAAAAAAAAGAGAAGAGAAGAGAAAACACAAGGAGAGTGGATCAGACGCTGACAGAAAATTGCGCTGACATTCATTAAGAGGGAAAATTAATGCCCCGTGAACTTTATAATCCAAATGATACTATTATAAGATGCACAAACCCTGTCATTCTGTTCCGCAAACCGCAAAAAAAAAAGCATCCTCAAAGGACGAGGTGACCTTTACGTACCTTTGACACTTTCACACATCTTTGGAATAAACAGCCCTGGGTCGTAGTATATAAGGACACAAACGCTGTACACAATGGAAAGAGTCTAAATCAGTTTTGTTATTTTAATGACACTAATGCATATGGTGCCATAGGGTGGGATTCATAAGCTTACTGCATTGTCCTGGCACTGGGCTCTTTTTTTTATAGTCAAACTACGGCCCAATTTACCATATTGAAAGCCTTTCAAAATGTATATGTGCACATACACTATATGGCCAAAGGTATGTGGACACCTGACATCTACCATCTCATCCAAAATTATGGACATTAATATGGAGTCGGACCACCATTTTCTGATATAACTCTTCTGGGAAGAGATTTCTGCAGGGATTTGCTTCCATTGACCCGGAAAAGCATTCATGAGGTCAGGCACTGATTGGGCGATGAGGCCTGGCTCACAGTCGGCTTTCCAAGTGATCCCAAAGGTGTCATGCTGAAACAGGAAAAGGCCTTCCCGAAACTGTTGGAGAAGCACAGAATCATCTAGAATGTGATTGTATGTCATAGTATTAAGATTTGCCTTCACTGGAACTAGTCCAAGCCATGAAAAACAGTCCCAGACCAAGGGGTGTCCATACACGTTTGGTCAAATAATGTACATAAATGTTAGGGCCTTAACTGAAATAAGACAAGCGCCTTAACACAAGCACATCCAGCTGGCTGTACCTTCCGAATGACTCACCACCAAAAGAGTGCCAGCACCCCCAGGTGAGCATGACGCTAATCCAGACAGAAAAAACTTGAAAATAAATCGACTATCTCTGCCAACGGCAGTGGCAGGATGATAAACTGTGACGTACCTCTGCGGGAGTCGATAGCAACACCCTTATCAACACGACATCAAATCCACATCACTTCCAGCGCATACGTGCGCACATAAATAAGTAAATAAATAACATCTCTTATTAAAGGTTTAGTCAAAAAAGATGGTGTTAGATGTGCTATGGTGTGTATCAAGGACTTCGGACCAGTAGGGCATAAATGTGCATTCTGTTCTGCTTTCCCTAAGCCTACATACAGACCTCCCTCCTCTATTTCAACCTGAAATAAACTGTGCATGAGTTAGCATGGAATAGGGAATCAAAATGTTATACATGCTAACTTTTAATGCCAGGGCACTGGACACATGATTTATTATTTAAATATAGTTCTTATGTATTAAAAAAAATATATATTGCTATTAGTACTTCTCTACGACACTATTTTCTGGATGGTCTGCCATCTCAATGTGTTCATTCTTTTGAAATACTTGTAAGGGTAACTATGCTCACAAAAATATGGCTCTTTTTTTTCTAAAGTGAAAGATCATTAATTATTCCATGACCGATGCATTTATCAGTTAATTGCACAACTTCACTGAGTGGATGCAATTTTCAAGTTGGGTCAACTAAAGTTTGATTAAAATTAATGTTTTGTATGACTATTATTAGCCTTCAATAACCCATAATTACCTTAAAAAATGCTAGAAAGTGGAACACGACTGATAACAATTCAATGTGCTGCTTATGAGATAATATATCAAAATCCACACAATGTAAAATTTCTAAGCATTGACTGGTGTGGTAACTTTACTGCATAATTATCTGTAGAATGTTGGTAGTACTTAGATGATCGTAACTTTGATTGAAACTTTGGACATCAGTGGACATCAAAACGATTTTTCATGCAAGCATGAACACATTTTTTATTTATTTCACTTTACGTTTCTTTTGTTCGACAGGTTATGTTGTTTTCTTAACAGAAGGGAAGTAATCTAAAGGAATATAAATTTAAGTAAAGCACCTAAAACAATATGGTTTCTAATGAATTATTTCAGAACAAACAAAGGGAAAAAAATGATTGGTTGATTTAATAATTAATCTCCCAAATTATTTTCACATTAATTTTCTAAAATGTTATGCTTGAATTAAAATGGCTCAGCTACTCAGCTTCGGTAAAATCATTTAAAACAGTACAGCAGGTGGAAGATATAACAAATAAAAACAAACATAAGTACATGTTTTTAAAAGGACATGTTATCACATCATACCAGCAAACCAAACCAGGGTCTGAGAATGGACTCTCATCATTCCATGCAGAACCCCAGCTCTGTGACATCACAGTACTTTTGCATAACCAGCCAAAACACTGGCTTTCATCTAGAACACTGCCAAACTCATAGACACATTTGCGGTTTCCTTTCAATCTACAACCAATTTAGGCCTTGGACGCAAGGTGTGTGGACTCTTTAGACAGCAAATGACTTAAATTAATCACATAAGAACTGAAACACGAGGACCAGCAGACACTGTGACCCTCCAGGCCTGGAGTTGGATTACCCCCATTCTATAGTATATACAAAGAAGCATGCTAGTTCTATACCTTTGTGTCTAACAGGCCAAACATGAACAACCCAAATAGTGCACCCAAATAACACATATTCTTCACTTTAGTTCCTACATTATATTATACAGTTCCTATATTATCTTCAAATATTAACTATAAAGCCACTCCAACGTATCCCCATCACAAAGGATTGAATATCTCCAACAGACGCTGTACTACTCTGAAAGTCCTTCACACATTATAATATCTTGAAATTAAACAATTAATTAATTAACAAACAATTAATGTCAGAATGGGGAAATACATTTCAGAGATAAAATAGTCTCTATTATTTGTAAGAACTACAATGTGTCAGAAAAAAAGACAGGCATTTTGAAGGCAGTGGAATAATTTTTTTTAAATATAAGAGGTAGTCATATGTAATTTTATATAGATGGGCAAGTATTATTCTGATATAAAAATGCATACTTACAGTGTCTATAGAGAAGGGTTTTATTTCAACATTAAAACAGTAATTTACATAACTGAAAGATGTCAATAAATATATTCACAGCATTTTTTGTACATGTATTATATATCATTTTGCACTGAGTGTGATGGAAATAAATAAATAAAATGTATAGCATTCACATCAAAAGAATAATAATGCTTATTGCTGTTTTTTCGAAAAAAAAAGTCACATTTCCAGATACAGACAGGCTATTTGTGTTTAAATGGCAAAACAATGTGAATGTTTCTTACATGTATAAACCATATAATAATAATAATAATAATAATAATAATAATAATACTGTTTCCTGAAGGACGGATTCCTTCAGCTGCTATGCAGCATGCATAACAACTTTATTAACATGTCATAACACCTTTATAAACCCTTAAAAAGCACACAAAGTCCTTCATCAAAAATAGAATATAATACAAAATTCTATTCTGAAATGTAGCATAACCTGCTTTCTCTTCATGGAAGGTGAAAAGTCCTGCATAATTGGGCATACATGTTTTATACAGATGATTCTGGTACTGTAATAATCTTACACTGTTTTAGGGAATATTAACTTTGTGTAAATGACTTCAAAGAATTATACTTTGTTTTCTCATGTAAAATGTGGTATTAATAAATAGTGAATAGATAGATTTGTACAATTTTGATCAATAATGTAGATTGTTATCTATTTGTAGATTTGCATAATGAAAAATATAAACTTCTCTCTCATAAACTATGTATCAGAGTTGCATATTGTGTGTGTGGTATGCAACTAGATTCCAATGTCTAATAAATGTCTAATTTCTAATAAATAAATGAATAGATAATGCCATTGTGACTACACATGATGTCTATTTTTTGTATCAGTATTTGACTCAAAGTGTAAAAATGCATTATAAAAAATACACATTTAAAATATTAAATCTATCAGTTTCATTGTTCTCATCTGTTCCTGGCTCACAGCATCAGTTTTGCATGTTTATCCATGTCCTGCACAACCTTTATGTTTATTTGTACATGTTTATGAATCCATGTTCACTGCAAGAAATCTACTTTTGTCTTTTACCTATTTTACACCCACGCCTCATCGAATTCAACATAGGGCCTGAGTGATGCAGATATAAATAAGGGTATGTTTTAGTGTAATACATTTTTTTTTTCCAATTTGCTTGTGAAAGATTCCAAAATGGTGGAGAAACACATGTTCTAAAGCCATCACCAGGGAAACAGCCTGCAATCCATTAACTGGAAGATGGAATACATATATGATTAGGCAAGCATAATAGAATGCCGTTGAAAATGCAGTGCAAATGGTCGCATTTTTATCCCTTTATGTCCCAAAAATCAATTTGCAGAGGAGTATATATACGATTATTTTATCAGCATAAAGGTTGCGATTTGCAAGTGAATCAGGACAAGGTGAAAAGCACCGCCAAGGAGCCATTAGTGTTCTCTGTACCATAATCAACAGCTATAGTCCAAGCCGTCGCCATCATAGTTCTGACAATAACAGGAAAGGAAGGGTCCGAAACGTGCATAAACACAAAAACTGAGTCACGTTATGCCAGCAAGTAAGCCAGTAAATGAAACAGACAAAAAAAATAAATTATGTACAAGTAACATAATAATCACAAGAAAAATCGAGAATACACTGGAATAATTTGTCTGGGGAAATAAATAAAAAACAAAATGACAGAGGTGTGTACATAATAACAAAAAACAACACGACTGTGCATGAAACATGATGTGCAGAGCAACATATAATGGGGGGTGGGGGGGGGGGTGGCTGGTGGCAGATGGGGGGGTTCCATGTATTGACACATCTGTTGCTGGGCGGAATTCGCCGAACCTAGCGCTAACGGTGGCGGGAATTAGACCCCCCCCCCCAAGCCACCCAACACCCGTGTTCCTCTCCTCTCCGCGTGTGTTCCTCACGCAGAGACGGCGGGCGGGCTGGCGTTTACACGTACTGCTCTTTGGGGAAGGTGTAGGGGGTGAGGGCCCCAGGGGGAGGCGGGTACCTGAACACTGGGCAGGTGGAGGGGGGCTGCACGTAGGGGGCCTGGGGCAGGTAGGTGAGGGGGGACTGGAGAGGGGGGGAGTGGGGCTCCGGGTAGTCCTCCTTGTTGCAGGCCAGGCGGTAGCTCACATAGTCCGCTGTGTTGGGCAGATCCTCGTATCGCTTCCCGACGCTCTGCCGAAGACACGGGGGAGGGAGAGGTAGAGAGGGAGGGAGGGAGCGGCAGAGAGAGAGGGAGCGAGAGGTAGAGAGGGAGGCAGGGAGAGGCAGAGAGGGAGGGGGGGAGTGGCAGAGAGGGAGGGAGGGAGCGGCAGAGAGAGAGGGAGGGAGTGGCAGAGAGGGAGGGAGGGAGAGGCAGAGAGGGAGGATGGGAGCGGCAGAGAGGGAGGGAGGGAGCGGCAGAGAGAGAGGGAGGGAGAGGCAGAGAGAGAGGGAGCGAGAGGTAGAGAGGGAGGGAGGGAGAGGCAGAGAGAGAGGGAGCGAGAGGTAGAGAGGGAGGCAGGGAGAGGCAGAGAGGGAGGGGGGGAGTGGCAGAGAGGGAGGGAGGGAGCGGCAGAGAGAGAGGGAGGGAGTGGCAGAGAGGGAGGGAGGGAGAGGCAGAGAGAGAGGGAGCGAGAGGTAGAGAGGGAGGCAGGGAGAGGCAGAGAGAGAGGGAGGGAGCGGCAGAGAGGGAGGGAGGGAGAGGCAGAGAGAGAGGGAGGGAGAAGCAGAGAAAAAGAGAGAGAAAGGGAAAATATTAACACAATTGTGACATTTTCACTGGGTCAGGCAGGAAGGACTTGTGAAACAAACAGGCAGTACATTAACTGGCCTTTCCATTTTAGCAACAACCTCTTTCCGGAACATTCATTACAACTGCAAAACACAGTGAAACAAACATATTGCACTCAATGACATGAACTGATACAGTTTGAGCAGTAGAAAAATGAAGCAGTTCTGACTGTCAGAAAGGTAATGATCATGACAAGGTAACATTCAATTTCAGTCAGACATAGAGAAATGTAAACTATTTTAGCTGCAAAAAGAAAAAAATAGGACCTGCAGCAGTCTGCTCCAGCTACACAGCTATAATAGAAAATATTTCAGAAATGAAAACAGACGTTTTTGTCTTATTGCATTATTTATGTACATCATTTTTTGTCTGTTTCACTTGCTGGCTTACTTGCCAGTGTAAACGTGACCGAGTGTGTGGTTGCACATATTTACATACATTCTCTTTTCTATTACTGTCATAACTATGACAGTAATGTCATGGACTATAAAGATGCAATAGAATAAGAAAAATATAATTATTAGAATTTTTGAGGATAACTGCAACAAATTACTATGGAGGTTACAATATACCCTTGCATTCCAAGAGCAAAACCCTGCATATGAGCTCCAGTGAACTGAAACATAGCCAAAAAAAACCTTCATTTTTTGGTGTATGGTTTTAAATTCTGTTTTATATAAACTATAGTCTTTTTTGTTCTTCTGGCTAAGCCCGCATCCATGACTTGGCATTCACAGGTTAAGAGCAGAAACAAAAGACACTTAATGCGAGTGGAAATAGCTCCAGTGCACAGAAGAAAGAAAAAAAATCTGCCGCGAAAACAGCCAGCCAAATAAAAGGAATTGGATCCTTCGGGCCGATAACACCCGAGGTGTTGGTTTTGAATATATTGGATCCGCACCGAAGGCTGGAGATTTTCCTTCCACGGTCCTTCCACTAAAGCCTGTTGGCACTTTTTTTTTTTATGAAGACGCAGTGCTCTTCTGCTGGGTTCTCACCTTTTTGAGAGAGTCTTAGCAGCCTAGAACTACGCAGTCACCTCCTTTGTTCATAAATATATGCAAATGCACAGACATAATTGATCGGTGCGTAAAAACACGATGTCCAAATAAAACGCTGCATAAATAAACTGATATTTCTGTCTGTTTCTGCGGCAACCGTCAAATGCTGAAAACTGTCAGCAAATAGGGCTACTTAACCTGTCCCAGAAGAATATAAGGTCATTAATTTGACTTTATGCGCATTAGTGCTGGACCAATAAAGGCATTTTATTTTTTTCTTTAATTCTTAATATTATTGGATTCACCCTTCACCAGCGTAATTATCTGGGTAAGTTATCTGGGAAAAAAAATGTTTTACATATTGCTGCTAACGGTTTTACGTGCTAATGTTAAAGCTTTACATGTTGCTGCTAATGAATCCCATGGGGAACTCACAAGGAGGGAAATTCAAATACTCTCCATCCACAACAGCATTCGTATGAAGCAGAAGCGAAATGGCGATGTAAGTTGGGTCAATTACCATGCTCTTTACATCATACCAAGAGCACTTCCACCACACATAGAAAACAATATTGGTTATGAGAGAGCTGAGTCATTACTGTGTAGAATTAAGAGGCTAACATCTCTCCCTCTCTCTCTTTTTCTCTCCTCGTCACACACATATTGTTTGTTTTTGTTTTTTTTTGTGTGTTTGCGCATGCATTGCATCCTCAATGCGCAACCCACCGGAACCTCCACGGGGGAAAAAGCCATGACTTAATCGGGAGGAAGTGCGGAGTTCAGGAGTGAAAAAGATGAGTTATGAAAGGTGTGACACGATAGAACAATCCAAGGTCTTGTTTTTTGGATGTGCCACGCAGATTATGAGATTTTTTAATAACAACTATAAAGTGCGGATATGAGGTGTTTTTGTCAGTATGTCTAGATGCCAGCCTATTGCAAGGTCAGGAACTGTATGATACATTGACTGAAGTATTTCACTTTATTGATTCAATAGACCAAATTACAGTGCTATTATCTCCATCTGCAAAATGACAGAATGCTTTAAGTGCCTTTCGGTGGAAGAAATAAGTCACAGAAGAGGCTGAAAATGTGAAACTGTAATGAATCCCATTAAAAACGGCTCATCCTTTACACAACAGCAAAATTAAAAAGGGAATGCCATTTCTTCCACTTCAACGGAAGCCTTTCCATGCTAGCCAATTCACAAACTGCTATATTCATAACTGTGGCAGCATTGGCGTCAAACTGGCAGCGGAGAGGAAACAAATTAAAAGAATAAAATGAGAAATAGCACAATCTAAGCCACTATACTTTTCACTTACTTCAGGCTGCCCCTAAGATATGCAAAAGGTTAATCTCCTCTACTACAGAGGGGCTCTACTAACTGGAACTCCAGTCCTCCGCTGATTGGAAGAAGCCAGGAGAAGTCGAAAGTAGTGAAAGCAGGCCTACGTGTTGGAAGCAGCTCTCTTAGACACTGCCCTGCCTGATCTCTTCCTGTTTTACAGGGCCTGCTCCTGCAAACAACCTTTGAGATCAGATGTTTTTCACTTTGTCCTCACTTCCAGCAGCACTACATCATGGCACTGCCCCGGGTGCAATCAGTTACCCCGCTGGTCCATGAATCTCGTACTAAAAGCCTGCGAATCTTGACATACCGCACAGAGTGGAGTATTGTCTTTTGACGGGCAAAAACGGGGGACACTGCTGGAAATCATTTGAGATTTTCTTACTTTGACTGTTTTATATTTCTCCAAACATTTTTGAAAACGAGCGTCATAATCGAACGAGCATGTATCCATGACTCATTTCCAGGAGAACCGAGTTGCCTTCAATGGAAGTCTTGCCCAACAGACTACTCTCCCCATTCGTTTTAATAAAGTCTCCTCCAGGCAAAAAGGGTGTGTGTCGAGAGAAGGCGAGGCAGTTTATGATTGCCATGGTTGTGACTTCCAGAATTTCTGTGGTGGTCGGACAATGGCTGAAGGCATGCAAGTATTTCTCAACAAAAAGTCTTCTGTACTGATCATAATGCAGATTCTCTGTTTTCAATCCACGTGCTCTTAAAGCTGTGACACAGGGCTGCCCAGCTTTAATCCCGGAGATCTACCATCCTGAAGGTTTTCATTTCAACCTTGATTTGGCACAGCTGATTCTGCTAATTAGCAGCTCAACGAGATCTACGAGGTGTGCTCTGATAGGGTTGGAGAGAAAACCTATGGGACGGTAGACCTCCAGGAACGGGGTTGGGCAGCCCTGCCCAAGCGCGTGGAGCGAACTGGCTTATGGAGGAGGAAGAGAGGAAGACTGAGCGAGAGAGCAGACAGACAGCTGATGCAACTGTCACAAATGCACTGATGTGGGCGGTCATTGAATGATTCACGCCTAATGCCGCTCTTCATAACGGCTGCTGTGCATCAATGGTAGACCATCGTGATGAAATTATCCCCCTCAAAAAAAAAAAAAAGCTTTCGGATTCATTTTTTAAATTGTGTAGGGCCACACTATGTAATATACTTCTGTATAAGGCTGTTACAAGTTCAAAGTCACTCAAACTATCAAAAAGATAAGGGATCCATTGATGCTCAGTCTGAGCCTATTGCTGATATTTTCAATTTTCTGTCCTGTAATGTTTTTTGTTTTTTTTTAAACGCTTCCTCAGCAGATGAAGTCAGTATTGTACAACAGAGCTTTAGAGAATGCTCTGTGATACTCTGCCTGCTAATTGCAGAAGAATACAATTAGCAATACAAACATTTCTGTCTTTAAACCACGGTAGATGCCAAAATTGCATATTCCCCTGAAAAGATTATACTAATTTACGCTTACTATGCCAACACTGTGGCGAGTTTATTTTTGCGGGTGCTGAACTTGGGCACTGACAAAGAAGAGTAGCACCTGCATCGATCTGTTATAGTTTAAGCTGTGTGCATCATTTACAGGAAATGTTTACAGGAACTTTGTGACATAAACTGGGCCTCTCAGAAGGATGTATGGCATCAGATATTGACTCTGGGTATTCAAATAAATGTACTTCAAAAACTGACTTTAGCTTGTAACTTAGATGCAGTATCAACATATAAAGTAATGCTACTTGTCAGTCTCACCCACAAAGTTTCATATTCTTTATACATTGTGGCAGTATTATTTGCAAACATTAATACATTAGGTGAGAGTACACGGTACAAATATTTTCCACTATAACTAAAAAGTTTTGATGTATAAAATACGCTGGCTATATGTTATTGACAATCCTACAACTACTATCTAATACCAACACTGTACATCTGTGCACTGAGCATCAATGTGCATCTTTCTACATCAAAGAACATGCAAGCTATAATTGACACAAGATATAAGCTAGTCATTTTGGTACTTTTTGATCTTAAAACAATACATTTATTCCCACTATGAGGCTAACATGTATCAACACCACATTTTAAACTTAGAAGACCCACAAATTTGAGTTGAAAACACAGTTGACAGGACAATGATACACAACTCAGCAGGTTCTGTTTCCCATACCCTTAATAAATCTCTTTAACTGGCAGCTCAATCAAGAGGTCAAGCTTCTTTTTGCATCCAAAAGGAGTTTTTATTGATTTATTTCTGCATATGAATAAAACAATTTTATGTGAAAAGAAGGCTTAATTGAGCCACCAGTTAAAGGGTTAGAAATAGACTGAACCCTAGCCTTGGCGACATTTCTGAGAAACAAGCAGAACCCTCCCCCAAAAAATCCTTTGTTTTCAAAAGCAAAAAATATATGGGGAAAAAAACAGAAAGAACCAAGGCTATTGTACTACAGCACAAAGAACAGAAACAGTGCCCCAGATTGAGGGCTTTACGTAACAGCATAGAGTGGAAAGCTCATTAAAACACGACGCCAGTGAAAAAAAGAAACAAAACAATAATGAGAGAGTTAGGAATAAAATAATAATAATAATACTCTCGCATTTATGTGAAATTAGGGCCTGCAATTAAATCCGTAGCATAACAGTGCTCACGTGCGTGCGCTCGCACATGCATACACACCACACACAAATGGTTAGTCAATGAGGACAAATAGGCGGAGGTGCACAAACACCGGGTGGTCGACACAGGATGTGCACCTTTAGCTCTAGCAGCTCTTGTGGAAAAAAAAAAAATTCTCTTTCCCCTTACTATTCGTCACGAAGCACTGAGCGGCGCGCAGACGACAGGAAGTCCATTATGATACAGACATAAGCTGCTTTTTATTCACTCCGTTTTATTCATATCTGGGGAAGCGGAAGACCACGACGCGACAGGCTAAAACCGCGCGACGGGAGCACCGGCTGAACCGCGACACCGCCTGCGCTCCACCCGGTCCCGACGCCTGCTCCAAACCCTAAAAATCAATAGAGATAATCAGCGTGCCACGGAGCGCCGACCTTTCGATTTTTTACACGCCGCATCAGGAAGAGCGGTGGAGGCTGTTACCTGTGTCTGTGAGTGCCATTGACTTCCAGACACTTAATAACGGTGATATTATGTTGTACATGACAACATTACCGATGGGTAAACTTACCGTGCGGCCTGTATCGTCCGTGCCTGAGATTTATTTCTAAAATGAAGGGTCTTATGGAGCTTAAAGTCTTACTTCACGCTTCAGGGCTGTTTCAGAGAGCTGCTGGTTTATCAACATGCATTGGTCAGTCAACATGTCACTCAAACTGAAAAGTTCCGGCAAAAGGGAATGTTACTGTAAACCGGAGAAAATGGAGGTGTTCAGCTTTGGACTCAAAATTAAGTGCCGCGAACTCTGTCCTTATTTTTAAGCAAAGCGTTTAAACAAGCGTTAGCTTCTTAACGCTAAATTACACATTTAGGCACAAAAGCATTGAATTTGCATTAATCAAACTGCTTGTTAAATATGTTAAGGTCCCTGTCAGTCTTTCATGTGATTCTTCATAGTCTTGTAATAAATCAATTTACAGCTTAATGCGGGCACAGCACCGCATTCAAAATTAATCATTAATGGAGAAATTTGATTAATATGCAAATGAATCGAAAGGAAGTAATCTCACTTGACTACAATGTCCTACGAAGGGAAGCGCTATATGCATGCTGAAGAAAGAGTGATCTAAAATAGGATCTTTATGGGTACATTATTTATGCTGAACTATAGATAAAATACATAAAAGATACAGTAAGATTTAAGATAACTGACAAATAGCTATTCAGATATTAAAATTTCTCTTCACTTTAAGTACAAACAATATATTCTGATTTAAATGCTGATCACTAGAGGACATTTTAGATCGTCAATGACTTTAAGAATCGAAGCAATCAGCAGTGCAACAGGACATGATAGATTAGAAGAGGGTCAAAAACATTTTGCCTGGCATCACAAAGCCTATAATGAGAAGTTAAATATTATGTTTTAAATGGATTTTGAGTCGAATTCCGCATTCCACATTCAGAGACATGTATATTATGCCATGTGGTTTCACACAAGATGAAAATATGTTTGACAGCAAAAATTGTATCATTAATTTTCTTCCACTTCAGCACCATCTTTGAACTTACCTAATAAGCTCCATGTTTTCAGGTGTAGGCATTACACAGTTTGGTAATCTCTTTCATATTGAACCTTCTTTAAAGGGCATATTAGTTTCTTTCTGAGAACCATCAGCACTTTGCCTTGCATTTACAATAGTACACTTAACCTGAATTGAAAATTAATTTCCTGGAAAAGTCAATATGTATTTAAAAACTGGGGCACGAGAAACCATTCAGTTGGATTTCTTTAACATTGACAGTTACTTTAATGTCCAAAAATGTATTAAGGTACTGTGTGATCCTAATGCAATAGAAATTCATTTAATAACTTGAGGTCATGCCATTAAAATGTGGGGGGAACAAAATCTGATTCATTTTAATGTCATTTTATACTGGGGGGTAAAATTGTGCAATAGACAACAGGACAGAAAATCTAATTTATGTTTATGGTCGACGCAAAGGTCACATATGCTGATATGAATATCCTAACGACTTCAAATGTTTTCTCTCTATCACACAGCCATTCAAGATGCCCCGGTTCTCATTTAATTGCATGTCTTAACGCGTGCGCGTCCAAGAGGGCACTTTTGATCGATGGTAACAATGATATGGATTAATCTCAGGAGATGCGTTTCTGAACAAAATATGAAATGGATCTAATTGCTCGTTTCTGAATAAGGCTGCACTAGAACATATGCCTCGTTTTTCTGCCTTTACTTGGCCAAAAATTGTGGTCCATCATATTTTGTTTTGAAAAATGAGAGAGCTGGGAGTCTCAGTAAAATGGTAAAGCATTCAGCTACTTCAGGGGTGTCCAATCTTGTCCAAAAAGGGCCAGTGCGGGGGCAGGTTTTTGTTTTGGAATAGTACACACAGTACAGTAGTAGACCCCTGATTCCACTAAATAACTACTGGTGGTCTTCAATCACGACCTTGATAAGTAGAACCAGGTGTCTTAGTGCAGGGCTAAAACAAAAACCTGCTCCCGAACTGGCCCTTTTCGGATAAGATGGGACACCTCTGGTGAACTTATTAGCGGATATTAAAGTACAGCAGGCACGTGTGAGGGGCGCTGGGTGGGTGCTTCGGGCGCCCATGCACCTCCACCTTTTGCCCCAAGTGCCCAATGTGTCCCTTTCATTTTACTTTAAAATGCATTAATGTTGCTGTCATTAATTTTCATTTATTAACTTTGGTAAAAATGTATTCTGCGCAATTACTTAGAGCGGTAAAACAGTTTTTTCTGGCTTGGCGAGCCCTGTTCTCTCTTCTCTGCTGGGCCCTGAAGCGCAGCGTCCACACCGTGGTCGAGTATCTGACTGGAGTCGATGGCGGCGGTTCGTCTCTCGCAGGTCGTCTTTCTGCGCAGATCTGCTCCAACTAACCGGGGGGGGGGGGGGGGGGGGGAGCGTTCTGCTGAGTTCTGTGTTTCGCTCCGGCCAAACATCTGGCCCGCGCGGGCTCGAGAGCTCAGATCCAGAAACCCAAAAATGTTAAAGGCAAAACGAGCCAGAGCAGTTTCACAAGTTATTCCCAGATGCAGGCCTTCCTTTCTGCTCTAAAAGTGAAAACGAATGTTTCCACTTCAATGCTGGCTCTGTTTTTTATTTATTTATTTATTTATTTTAATGCATACTTAACTTAAATTAGCACAAAACTTTTTGGGACTACTTTCTTGTTGAATTTAAAGTTAGATATCTTTATAATATATACCATGAAAATAAAGATTTCTTTCATTTGAAATCAAATTGTCTCATTCGTAAATACACAGTATGATGTGTATTCAAAAATCTACAAACTATTATTGAAGATAGGGTTGTGGGACAGAACATGGGTAGACGGGAGGGGGGGGGAGGGGGGGCTTGCGAGAACATAAGGGTGCCAAAGGTGGGCAGACAAAGGGGGGGGGGGGGGGGGGGGGGAGTGTGGGGGGGGGCAGAGATGGCAGCACTGCAGAGTGTGTATACCTTGAGGCCAGTGTTTGAGGGAGGGGGAGGAGGCCTACATTGGCATGCGCTAGTGTGAGCTAGTCTGGATGGTGGCGTACTCGACAGGCTCTCCGTCGGTCTGAATGGAGCCGCGCGGACTGGGCGAGCGGGCCAAGGCCGAGGCGTCCAGCTCCGCGTACTGGACCTCACTGTCCCTGTCGCCAGCGCTCTGGAGATAAGAGGAGAGGGCGAGAGGAGGGTGAGGAGAGAGGGAGAGAGAGAGAGAGTGTGTGTGTGTGTGTGTGTGAGAGAGAGAGAGTATGAGAGAGAGAGAGAGACAGAGAGAGAGTGTGTATGTACAAGAGAAAGAGAGAGAGAGTGAGGGAGGGAGAAAGAGAGAGAGCAAGAGAGAGGGAGTCAGTGTGACAGAGAGTCCAAGAGAGACAGACAATGAAAGGAAGACAGAGAATGAGAGGGAGAGAGAGAGAAAAAGAGAGAGAGAGAAAGAGAGAGCTGCCAGTGCATAGAGAGGACAGACTCTGGGTCAGTTGACAAAAAAAGCGACAGATTGAAAAGTAAAGAGAAAGACAGAGCATAAAAGGATGATATGGTGAGGAGGCAGAAGAAAAGCATGTTTGGAAATGAAAAGCAACAGTGACAAAGGCATTTAACAGGATGACATGGGAAGGGGGGAAAGATGACTTCTGGAGGAGGAGGACGATGGGGAGGAGGAGGAGAAGGAGGAGGAGAGATGGGCACCCTGCAAGAATGAAAACGGAATGAAATAGGATGAATCAGACAGGAGGTGAAGGGCGTACGGCACGCAACGACATTATTACAGAACCTGTCACAAAAAAACACTGATCGTCTTGTTTCCTCGGTTCAAAGCCAATGATCACCTTCAGGACTACAAATCCCAGAGTGTGACTCATAATCGGTCGTGTTCAATGCCGGCTGCGGCCAATCAAAGGACTCGAATGCCGTACAGATGTCAATGGAGGCAGATGAAAGAATTACTCGAGGTACAGAGAAGCACAGAGAAAGACCAGATGAGGTGGTGTTGGGTCGGCAGATCAGTCAGATGGGTCACACAGGTCCCAATTTCGGGTTGCTGCCCCCCTTCTTCCCCCATTCCACCCCTTCCCAAGCACGCTGCCCTGTTACTGCTATAGCACTGCTGGTCAGAGGAGCTCTGTAGCCCCATAGAAGGCCTCTGTTTGGGGTACCATGCCGGCTTTCTGCGTGTGCACAACCACCAGAACATCCAAATGTTATTAGCTGTTATATAGTAGATATAAGGGGAATCCTTTCCCACAGAAATATCTGTTCTTGTGTGCTGTTCCTATTGTCCAAGAGTGCTTTAGGGCAATGCCAGTTACATGTTTGTTTTTAGTCAGTGGGATATTTCCGGTCTGGTCATAAAGAGTTGATTCCTCTGGTCAGTTGGAGGCTCGAGACCTGGCCACACGTGGGCCTACAGCTGTGTAGTCAGGGGGTCGTGGCTTCCAAAGCAGCCGATGGGATAGGCCAACAGTTACAACGAAAAGAAGAGAAAAGGGATGTATGATTTTTAAATAAAAGCATGGTAAGTACCATCAAGCCTGGAGAGGACCGTGATCAAGTGATGAATTGTTTTGGGCTGCTAACTGTCTACCCGTCTGAAAAGGCTGCCTGTGATGAGCAAGGTCTGGGGAGAGACTGTTGAAAAAGGTAGATAGAGAGAGAGAGAGAAAGAGAAAGACCATTGCATGGAAAGAGGACCGACTACAGGTCAGTTGAAGAAAAGAGACAATGAAAAGTGGAGAGAAGGAAAGAGCATATAATAGAGAGAAAGGGGGCGGGAACTCTCTCGATAACTGACGGGGATTACTACAGCCAGGCTGGAGATTGCCTCTTTGCCTCTGCGAACGGGCGTCTGTTTGCCTTTCAGGAACGGCGTTCGGACGCCTTTTAATCCGAACACCGCAGACAGCGTTTCTATTTACTCCGCCTCTTTTTTTTTATTTATTTTTTTAAAGGCACAAAATGGAGGGGGAAGAGAAGGCGCTTCCGGAAGCGGCGACGGCGACGACGACATCATCTACCGAGCGCGCCGACGGACGGGCTCTCTCCGGAGGCCGTGGAGCTGGCGAAGCCGCTTAATTAAACCCGGGCTGCGTTCCGAGCCGCGAGCTGGACGGGGGCCGGTGGCGACGGGCGCGGAAAAGGCACAAAAGCGCTGACGAGCTCTGGCAGCGAGCGTCCCGGAGTTTTCCGGAACATTTTTTTTTTTTACCAAGAAAAAAAAAAAAAAACAACCCCGCAGATTGCTGGCCTCAGCACTGGGCCCGGCGGAGCGAGAACAGATGACAAACAGGCAGATTTTTTTAGTCGTGTGTTAAGCAACCGTGGCCCAGAAAAACACAGCCGCTCATCAGTATTTATAAGCGGCTTTAGAACGGCAGTGCCTTCATCCAATCAAATCGCGATGCCCTTTGCCCTTAAAGGCATACTATGCAGGAATTTTTTTAGCCTCGCTGTGGCCCTGTGTTTGCAGAAAAGTCTCTTCCTTCGTCTTCGACCCGGCTCATTCACCCTGAGTACCCCACCTAACGTTGCTGGCTGGATAGCTGGAGGTAACTTTACTTACAGGTCCAACAGAAAACAAGCCAAGGAAAAGCAATTCCAAGGTGAACTCTAGTTCTTTAACGAACCCTGTCGACTTGTCTTTTTGTTTTTGCTGTATCTGGGCTTCTTAGCTCGCAGCAAACACTAAAACCTGATTGTAAACCACAGGCTCAGTAGCCATAACCACCCCTCTCCACACAGAAAAGAGCACCATGCCCAGAAACATCCCAGACATATTTTGGAATAACAAATACAGAAGGTGCACGGAAGTACGTAAAGACAGAGATTGCCAGTGTATCATATAAGGCCTTGGCATGGTTGTCGTATAATATTTTCTAGGTAAAAATCCTGCATAGAATGCCTTTAACATCATTCCACACATTGACTTATTTGATCTTTTCTGATAGTTGTTACTCTCTACATGTTGTATAAATTGCCCTGACTTCAGCAACAGACGCCACAATGGTAATATTTAAGGGCAATGGGGAATGCAGTGAAACTCAACAAAGACCTCAGTCACAAACTGAAAAGTCATATTTTCCAGAGCAACCGAAAAGCCGGGTCACAATGCGTCCAATCAATTTCACAGGCAAAAAAAAAGAAATGTTTCCATGACGGTATTAGTCACCCTGCTGTATGGAGTGAGTGACTACGCTCTATACAATGTCACATTCCATAGATCAGCGCGCCGTTTTTACAATGAAAGCGACGGCAATAAAAGGCTTTGAGAGTGTAAATCCAAGGTCGGTGTTTACTGGACATGCCGCTCTGCGCAGCGTTTGCGAGGGACACATTTTCCGCGACCCCATTTTTCCACCGTAGGGCTCTTCAGGAGACCGCTCCCAAAAGACGGCTTCCACCGTATGTCACCGATGAGAGTCCTGTCATACAGATCGGCCCTAAAGGAACGTACATTTGGCCAATGCGAATGCTGAAATGGGGTTTGTTTTTAAAGGGTACTGTGCTAATGCTGAATAAGAGAGCCTTATGAAATGACATCCCCATTCCTGTGTGTGTGTGCACATGTGTGTGTGTGTGTGTGTGTGGGAGTGGTGTGTGTGCTTGCCTGTGTGTTCCTGTTCACTTGTCTGATTTCATACAAAATAAACCTGACACGATGGCAAACAGTCTACATATTTCAGAAGCAAAACCCTCTCCCCCGAATTAAATGTGCTGCGTAAAACGCGACAAGTGAAGCGCGTGACATTTCGACCGGCGATTTAGTACAGCGGGATTCGTCTGCGCGAAGGTCCCACGTAATTACTCCAGCAATTACACCGGGATTACGGAGCACGGGTGGGAGAACGCTGTCAGAGTGGGCGAACGGGCGTCGATGGAGCCGGAATGGTTCCGAAGCGGGGGGGGTGGGGGGGGGGGGTGTTGCGACGGCGTTCCCATTTTTCGTTGATGGAAGAGACCAAACCGCAGCTGGCCTGTGGACGTGCCTGTTTAATGGAGTGGTGGGGGGGGGGGCTTCCGGAAGCCTCCGGTTGGTTGCACCTCTTAGCAGCTCTGCTTGGCATGCTGAAACTGTAAAGGGGGCGGGGCCGATGACCTTCCTAGCAATTCCGTGGAAAAGCTCAATCGGAGCCACAAGAGCGTGAAGCAAGCACTCCACACCGACTGCTAAGAGCACCTCAGTCAGATTTGCCTGCTGATGAAAAAAAAAAAAAAATGGCAATGACGTCATAGCCCCCGCCACTCCATTACCCATAGCCCCATGCACCCCCGGGGACAGACCACGCACATGCTGTGAGAGGAAGCCGAGAGGCCGGAGCATGCTGTTGCCACGGCGATGCAACTCACCAACTCACCCGAGCTGGGGGCCGGCCCGGCCGGCGCCATGTCGTAATAAGGAGGGCGGGGAGGAACGTCCTGCGCTCCCTTCTCCTCCTGCGCCTCCTCCCGCTGAACCACCTAAGGAGACACCAGAGCCCGGGAGTTGGTGAGGCGCCCCTCGGATCCGGGGTTGCCCGGGAGACCACGACCCTGATATGCCGCCCACCGGTCAGGAGGCGGGCTGGACGCCAACCCCCCGGGGGTCCGCACGTCTCCCGCGGAAACCGTCCGAGACTCGGCCTTCATGAAATCAAGCGGCTCGTTCCAACCGCTCGTTTTCACATCCTCGCATGCTTTCCCCTCTCCTTAGCTCCACGCATTGGAGGACAGCAGGAAAGAATGTGAGGACGCGATCGATGAAACATGTATTAGGTGAATGGAACGTCCTTGCTCAGTCAAGCATCGTCTGACGCAGATCCACAGGTCGATCATTTCTGTCACTGTTTAAAAAAAAAAAAAACTTCCACAAAGCATGCACTTGTGTTTCCTCGTTTCCTTGCTCAAGTATCCTTTGGGAACCTCCAGCTCCTTCAAGGAAAATTTAACAAGTTGGAACGTCCTTAAAGATGGACGGACACCGATTGATTTCTGGGTCAGGCGAGGACCTGAAGAGACGAGGACGACTAAAATAAGCCATTGGAATGAACCCCATACCCTGGCCCAAGAGTGCTTGAGTGCTTTAGACTGGTTAAGATAAGGGCACTCAGAAACTGGGTGGGGGGGTGGGTGGGGGGAACCCAATGCCATATGCCGCAAGCAGCGATGCCGAGAAGAGCGTGCCAAGCTCTCTGAAGCGATGTCTGGTGCTGCGCGACGCGCCGATGGCTTCTCCACGCAAGCTCCCCCACGGGATTCGAAAATCGTGTGTTTCGCGATGTCGCGGTTAAACGCTTGATAATTGTCACCCCCAGCAGACTGGGTGTGATGTGAACATATGACCATGTGCGAGTGTAAATACCAAATTATTCTCATTCGCACGTTTTAAATAGAGCGTTTATCAGGCTTTCTTTAACACTATATTCATTGGTCCCCACAGACTACTTTATTGAAATAAAAGCTGTTTTTGTTCTGGCTAAAAAGAGAGGAATGAGGAAGACGTGGGATAAGCATGCGTCTTCCGATCTTCTCGTTTTTACCCGAGGTGTTCCCGGAACAGACGTTCTTAGCCACGGCAACGGTGGATTCCGAGCTCGAGGGCAATTTGCCATGACCTGTGTGTCGGCACCGTGCCAAGGCGTTCAAAGGTAATCTCAGGGGCAGGCCTTGCTCAGACACCTTTCACCGGGAGTCGTCTATCACGGCTTTGTCACTCAGGGTTTGGGTATTGTCGTCCAGCTTTCAGAAATAAATTTTCCTCACGTGCTGATTCTGCCCCAGCAGAAAATTTTTTTTAAAAAAACTAATCATTTTCATTTGTTGAGAAGCAGCTGCAATTGACCGTGCAGACTTTCGCAGATCGAGCGCTCTCAATGTGTGTGGTAAATAAATGTCCCAAAGCAAGAAAAAGAAGTGCTATTTTTCTCTCAAAAGCTATAAAGCCCTTTAACAACTTTTGTTTTGTGAATACAGAAATAATAGAGGTACTTTTTGACATGAGAGAGAATCTCGAGAATCTCTCTTGGAGGGGTTTCAATGGTTTTCATATGTCACAGTGGAGGAGTTTGAAAGTGCCATAATGCTTTAGCAAACACAATCCTTCAATGACGTCTTCTCAAAGTATTGTCCCATACAGAGGACTTTCACTTCACTGAATCCATCTTCTGACGCTCCAAAATTTCATTTATTTATTTTTATTTTTTTTAAATAAAAAACTGTAATCTGTTGAAGGGGCAGTTTGTATCAGGGATCTTCAGTGGTTCTTGCACTTATATAAACCATACAAAATGGCTGCTCTTATCATGGCTGCACAGTTTTCCAAGACACTCCACCGCATGATCGTCTTACGGGAAGTGCAAGGCACTTCACGACGCCACACAGTCGCACAAGCCGCCATCGTCCGTCATTTTTCTTCATCTCCGGCTACCGAAGTTGTTTTTTTTTTTTTTTTTTGGAGAACAGCTTATAAAGTGTGTTTTAACAAGTGTTCTTTTTTGTTTGTTTTGTTTTGTTTTGCTGAAGGCCTTAACATCTCTGAAAACTGCTTCCATGTTTTGACAGGGACAATGCCAGGCACGGCATGAGAGAGAAAAGCAGGCTGAAAAACAGAAAAGCCAGTCCGGTAATTCATTTATAAAATGGCCGAAGAATAACCCATTTGGAAAATGAATTGAAAAATATTAAAAATTAAATGCATGTGGAACATACCTTTGAATATATTACTTAGAAACCAACACGTATAAAAATATATTTTGCATGTATTTGTGTTTGTTGGTATGGGGTATCATGAAGCTTAGTGTTAAACACAAAATGGCGTATGCTGGGATTTCTAACGCAAAACAATAGTAAATTTCCGTTTGGATGTCACAGGTTCGATGGCCTGGCGCGACTCCCTTTCACGCGCTGCCCCTGTGAAGTTTCCGGGGCACCTTGACGCTCATCGTTGGAGGCGTCCGCTCGGCTGGCGTTCGAGCGGACAGACAGCTCCCGCCATTCTGCGATGCTCAGCTGTTACTGCAGTCAGCTGTTCACATGTGAGGGGGGGGGGGGGGGGGGGGGGGGGTCATGTGCATGGAATGGATTTACAGAAACAGGAAAGCTACGATTCACGCTTCCTCCAAGGCAGTGGTAACAAACCCCGTTCCTGGAGATCTACTGTCCTTCACTCTTACCCCAATAAAGCACACCTTGTTCAGTTCTGTCAGATTAAGATTAAAGTGAAACCTACAGTACAGGACAGTGGATCTCCAGGAACAGGGCTGGTTAGCACTGCTATAAGGAAAAGGCCAGAACTGCGAGGCTGGCCTAACTTTCCCCCACCACGCAAAAGCCGGCATTCATATCGCAAACGAAAGGTTCCGAGAGTACCCTGCCTGTTCCATCCCCTAAAGGCCGAAGGTCCACCCCCTCGATTCCACTTTCCACACTCCTCCTAACCGGGCCCAAGCAAGGCCGTTCAGCTCAGAGAACAATTAACAATTAGTGACCGTTTTTCTTCTCCCGAATAGAAGAGGGAAAAATAAAATGCAAAAGAAAGAATGCTTTCATCTAATATAAACATGGAGATGACTGGTGATTGATGTTCCTTATTTAGCACAAAGAGGGATTGTGGGGGGGTGGGAGGGTTGGGGAAATCACAGAAGAGCTCTGATGGTTCTAAATTAACTGTATACTGATGCTCCCATCTCTGCAGGCCTCTGAAGGGAGTTGCAGATCAGTAAGGGTGGTGGAGAGCTTGGGAGTGGGGGGGGTGGGGGGGGGGGGTTGAGGGTTGGGGGGTGGAGGCTAGGTGGGGCAAGTCAAGCAGATTGCTTTTCTTTAATCACCAATGTTGATGGTTTGCCATTATAAACACAAAAACTGAAAATTATGAAGTATTTTAATATACCACGCACGCAAACGACTGCAAGGAAGTAAAGCAGAAACATTTCACTTTATGGTCCATTTTAGCACTGATCCAAACTGTAACTGCGAGCGATCCCTATTCTCTGTGGTGATTGGATTGCCTGCACTCAAATGGACTCCTACCTGTTTTGTAATCTTTTGAGCATCCAGAAAATCCCCGCTTGAAAGATAATAGATAAAATCAGCTGTTTTCAGCTGTTTTTGTTTTGATGTCTAAATTTGACTCACGAAGGTGCATGGAAACAGGTGAAATGCAGAAGCAGCTTAATACAAATAGCGGTTTGCATGTAGATGCTAATGATTCTAATGTATAAATGATTAATTAATATCCATGCTAACCTCCAAAATAAGGATGGGATGGGAATCATGGGATTCACATACTGTTTACAAATCGCTTGTCTCGAATGACGGTTTGTTAAAAAAAGTGATTGTTTGCATTACCCAAATATATATTTGCTTCAACACTGAAACTGAAGCGTAGCTATTTGACAACACATCTATTTATTTACGTTTTGAAGTCGGAGGAACCTCCAGTTAATTCCCAGTAAATTTCAGGTGAGAAATCAGTATAACAAAGTCGCAAGAACTGGAAGATTCACACACTCTCGATTTCAAGCAACCGTTAGAGAGCACCACACGCTTTTTCACACCTGCTACTGTGCGTAGTCTGTCTTCGCGCCAACCAGCGAAAGAGAGAGGGAAAAACAAAGGAGAGAAAGAAAGGTGACAGAGTCAATGGAGGAGGGGGAGGAGGCGGCCAAGGGATCTCCTACCTGGATCTCCTCGCAGGTGAGCTGACTCTTTGAGTCGTTATTCCTCCTTTTGGGTGGGGGAGGGGCCTGTTTGCGAGCCGGAGGGGGATTCGTCCTGTGGGGAAAACGGAAAACACGCGTCATGCGATCTGATTGGCTGCTGCCAGTGACCGCGCCTCTTGCCATAACGAGAGGTGGTGCGCTCGACTTACAGACAAACCAGAATTAAGTCAGGGCATACCTGGAAGAAAGGGGTAAGATTTGCACAGGCAAATGGAAACCAATCAGGAGTTTGGCACCCCTAATTTAACCAAATGTAACATGAAGTGAGTGATCAGGATGGCGGATTTACATAGAGGAGATGCACAGAGAGGTGGGTTCACAGTTGTCTTCGCATTTTGCGCGTCTGCTGACAGCTGAATCATCCTTCACAACGGGGGTGCACAGCTCCTGGGGTGCCGGTGTGTGTTGGCTTCAGTTCCAGCAAATTGCACTGGCTTAGCTTTTACAATTAGCCATATCCCCCCCCCAGCACTGGCTCCTATACTGAAGCACAGCGACAGTTTCCACAAGGACACAAACAGTCTGCAAGTGCAGCTCATGATTAAGGAAAGCACAGATCAAGAAAATGATTTAAGCAACTCAAATAATTAACAACAGATGCTGGCAAGGATCTGGCCCTTGTTGCGTTCCCTTGTTTTTGTAATACTTTATGAATTCGGGCCAACGTCAGTGTATTGTCCTTTTACGCATCGGCATATGTGTTAGTCTGCATATCACAAGCCCCGTGTATAATATTCCCAAGCGACCAGCCTTTACATAAAAACCTGACCTTTTCGTCGAAGCGGAAATCGGCTCCTCGACGCGTCGGGTGCCCACGCACGAGCGCGCGTCAATTAACCCTTTCATCCGTGCCAATTACTTCCGCCGCACGCGTCGACCTCGACGCGCGGCGTAAAAAAAAAAAACCAAAAAAATAAATAAACGTCGCGCGCGGTGGGACCGCCCGCTAGCGCCTCCGACCGTCGCGGGGCGGCGTCGGCGGCGCCCGCGCGGACGCGCGGCGGACGGAAAGTGCCGGCAACGCGGCGCTCCTGTGAAGATGAAAGCTCGGCGAGGAGAGGCCCTCTTTAAATGCTGAACACAGCCCGCCGCACTCCGCGGCTCCTGCAAGAGCACACACACAAAAAAAAAGAAGGGGGGGGGATTAAAAAAAACACCCCACACAAGAGCTTTTTCAAACGGCTTCGCCTTGGAATATAAATCGACGCTCGCAAAAGATAATCACGCGGCGCACGTCCGTCGCGCTCAAAACGCTGAAACGTAACCTGGATGTAGCAGGACAACAATTACTCTTTTTTTTTTTTTGTTGTTGTTGTTGTCTTTCTTGTTTTTAATTGCCTGTTCTGTTTTGCGCGTGTCTGGCCGGGTAATGAGAGAGAGAGAGGAGCGGCATTCACATGGAAATGCGGCGCGGGGAGAGAGCGTGCGGGTTCGAGCTCTTCGCGAGAACAGGCGGGAAAATAAAATGCATTAAACATGAAGCGGGCGTGGGTCCGGGTGAAGGCGAAGGTGCTACGGCTTTGTTAGCGCTAGCCTTGATCAGCTTCCCCCCGAGGGGGGGGGGGGGGGCAGCGAGGAACAGGTGGGCCCTTCCTCGACACATGCCAACAAGTCCAAATAATTAGCCACTGTGGATATGCTAGACCCATTGCCCCCCCCCTCTCACCATAGCAACCGTTAGAGAATTGCTGATCTGCTACCAAGGCACTGTGAATGCCCGCCTCTGGCCCCCATACCAAGCCACCCCCTCACCCACCCCCCTGCCCCCCCCCCCCACCCCAGCCACTTCCTCCCCATCATGCTACACCACATCGCGTCCGCGTTTGTTCCCGCATTATTTTCATTTTTGATTATCATTCACGTCGAGGTCTGGTTCCCTTGGCGATCAGCCAGCCTCGGTCTGTCTTTATTATTCCGTTGCTGCGATCGTACTGAGCGCGTGCGGCGGGATTCACCGCACAGTGGCCTTGTCAGATCCACACAGCGGAGAGGAGCCTGTAATGTGTACGAGACGCAGAACATCAAAACGCTGTGAGCGCCCCATGCACAGGACATGCTCTCTCTCTCCCTCTCTCTCTCTCACTTCCTCTCTCTCTCTCTCTCTCTCTCTCTCTGTCTCGCTCTCTCTCTCTCTCTCTCTCACTCCCTCTCTCTCTCTCACTCCCTCTCTCTCTCTCTCTCTCTCTCTCTCTCTCTCACTTCCTCTCTATCTCTCTCCCTCTCTCTCTCTCTCTCACTCCCTCTCTCTCTCTCTCTCTCTTACACACAGACGCACATACACACAGAGAGACACACACACACATACACCCACACAGACACACACATGCACACTCACATACACGCACATACACACACACACAGACACACACACGGACATACACACACATAAACACAGACACACACACACACACACAGGCACACATACACTCACAGACTGATGTGCGTTGTATGAAATGACATAGACAACATTCACATGGCAAACCCATGCACACACACACACACACACCGATATACATGCACATTGACACAGCTGTACATGGACACACACACACACAAGCACATCCACCTGCCGAAACGCTGGCCATCCCATGACTCAGACTGAAGATGGACCCCCTTCAGACTGCACCTCTGCTCCTCCCCTCTGCTCCTTTTTACCACACCCAATCCTAGCATTTTTACCACCCCCAAACCTAGCATTTTTACCTCACCCAAACTCCTCATTCCTTTTTGATTTGCTGATGTTAGATTAATGCTCACTATGGTAGTTTTGTTCTTATTTTGCATGTCTTAGTTTAATTTGAATGCCCATAGCTGACCAGCTGTCAATCAAGTCTAGACTTCTTGCATTTACGGTCTCTCTTGGGGGTATACTGTGTACTGTACTTTCCCCTCTAGGGAATTTCTGCCCATTGATCCCTGATCTCCGCACTTGTGTTTGTGTTGTAAGACCCTCTGGGGCCTGCTCAGTGCGCGCAAAGGCAAAAGTGAATCATAAAATGTATAAACAAAATGAAATCTATAACAGATACACTTGCGGTTTCACACAAAGAGAAGTAGGCCACTTCGTCTCCCAGAAAGCCCGTATCGATTCCTTTCACTCTCCGGTAACTGATTTAAATCAAACTTGCGGAAAAAATCACCTGTGACAAACAGAAGGGGTCACACAGAAATCCAATTGATTCGGCCAGCTTCACAGAGATATTACACCCCTCGAAATAGCCTTTGTCATAGAGACCACCTCAGCGTATTTACTTGAATACCAATGCCTCGGGAGGAAGACTCCCGCCCCTTCCTCCTGAGGCTCTATTTGTGGGTTCCAAATTTAGCAGTGGTGAGTGTGGTAACGGGAACACGATGTGGCGAGACATCCGATTGACATTGGCTGCAACAAAAAAAGCAGCCGCAAGAAAAGCCAGGTCTCTTTCTCACTCAGGGTCTGCTTGAGTGGGCCTTCGCCACTCTGTTAAAGTAAGGACAAGCCATCCATTTTAACACCTGATGGTAAAAATTCACAAATAACAGAGGCGGGGGGGGGGGGTCTAGGGTGATCTCCAAAGGTGGTCACAGGAAGGAATGGAAGGAAGGGGGGGGTGGGGGTCTAGGGTGATCTCCAAAGGTGGTCACAGGAAGGAATGGAAGGAACGGGGGGGTGGGGGGGAGGAACAGAAATAAGAAGCCAAAGTTGGACTTTCTCAGTTTTAAAGTGGCATGTAAACCTCTGGATTAATTCAGTTGATTTAGTTTTTGATTAAATTGGCCATTCGAGGTTCCGCACTTCGCTGCCCACACCGAGCTTACTGCTGGCCAATCCTTTACGCAGAAGCTGTTTTTCTGATATATGGAGTCAATTAAGCATTCACAGGCTCAGGGGGGAGGCAGTACGGTTGTCCAGCTAATTAAATAATCAAACTGTTTAGATTAAATGGCTTTGAAGCCTTCGGTTCGAGGGAAAGCAAGGACCGCGAGGCGGCAAAATGGACGCAGGAAGAAATTTCCCTTTGAAGAGAAACAAAATAACAGATGCAAAAGAACTATGTACGTGAGGGCAAAGCTGCAAAGATTGGCCACTTCTTCTTGAGTACGTCAACAGTCAGTGGTTACCGGATAAGATCAGAGAGGAAATGGGAACAAGCAGGTCTTAGGGGGTGGCGGGTTGGGTGGGGGAGGTGTGGTGTGGGGGTGCGGTGGGGGGGGGGGGGGGGGGTTGCAGAAAACCGGGTCATATTCAAAAGGGTCCTGAACACAAAGCACTGGGGGATTCGGGCAAAGGTAAACACCTCCCCACAATGTCATTCCCCTTCAAGACCTCAGTCAGTCTGTTATTGGAAAAAAAGAGACTGACAGGAACCTAATTAAGGATGATTGCAGGGCAAATGTAACAAAATCAAAAAGAAACATGATTAATCTACAAAAGAAAAAGAGCACGCTAAACCATTAAACCATTACATTACAGGCATTTAGCAGATGCCTTTATCCACAGCGACACAAAACGCCTTGCTTTTTTAAAATTTTTACATAGCATCCATCCATACTGCTGGATATATGCTGAAGCAACTCAGGTGAAATGCCTTGCTCAAGGACACAACAAAAGTGTGCTGCCTGGGAATTGAACCTGCAACCTTTAGGTCGCAAACCCAGTTCCTTATGCATTACACTGCACTGCCATCCATCACTGTTTAATGATTTGAGGTCTGACTGGTGGTAGCTGCTTTAGCATTTGCTGGTACATTTCCATATTTTTTCAGGCATTATTTTTCAAAATGCCTAAGCAGGAAAAATAACTCATGCCACTTGCATTGCCCTTTCTGTGGCTTTGTCATTTTTCCCCATGTTCAATATGTAAGGGATAATGTACAGCTTCTATAAGATAGTCAGTTGTTTCAAAATAAACACTGACAGGGTGAAACAACCAATAAACTTTCTGCAAATTAACATGCTAATACCATGGGTACTCATCAAAAAATGTTTTTACCTGCCACAAAATCATAAAATTGGTTTCATTATGCCTAATTGTACAATTATAGCTTCTGTGATAAAAATAGTTGCAATAAACAACAGCTTTTAGGATCCTAGCAACCACAAGCAAACAATGTTTTTCATTTCACGTAGTTACACATATTAACAAAAATTAAACTGATTTAATTTAAATTGCAGTTCATTTTATTGCGAAGTACGTCATGTTAAAGCGGACATTTGTGAATGTAGATGGCCAGGTTTGGAGTCTCAGTAGTTCACGTTGAATGATAAACTTTTTACATTTTCCTTTCATTCATTTCAACCCACCATATCACCTAGTGAGCTGTAATGTTAGATACCAACAGGTGAGGTTACACTTTACATAGACAACTACTTGGATATGTAAAATACAGATGGATATAATCTGATGTGAAGCAGTAGTCCTTATGCGGTGGTCAGTACACATAAAAAAATGGCCGCTCACTGACCAATCAGAATGGAGAATCCAGCACAGCCATGGTATAAGATGCAATTAAGAAGCAGCGTGATTCATTAATTTGAAACATTTTATATCTACATTATCTCAAGTCTGGTTTTATGTTTTATTTCTTTCCTTCTGACAATCTTTTAGCAGCATTTCACATTTAACCTAACTTTGGAGTGCTGCTTGAACAATTTTCATAATGCTACTACCATATAATCAACCATACATTGCTTGATGCCCTACCTACAATACAAACCATACCACCATACCCTACAGTACTGTATGTCAATTGTATCTAGTAGCAGAACGTCAAAACCATTATGGCACTAATATGAAAGAAAGGTTTGTGTTTCTTCTGAATAGTACAACTCAGTGAAAACAGAGGTTAAAAAGAAAGTGTGGGAAAAACCAACACTTATTCACATTTGTGAAAGGTGCATAGGAGGGTATATTAAAACGATGACAACTGATTAATAATTTGCTGGCAACCCTTTTCCAGTGAACGGTGAATTGATTTGAGGCTCTATACCGCAAATTGTTTCGTGGAGCTTTTCCAATCGAAACGTAATTGATTTAGAATACGTCGCTACTCCGTAATTAGTTTACTAGGTATTTCCAATTAGTTGGAAAATGCATTGCTGATTACATACATTCGACCGTGCCCTCGGCTATGTAAAAAAAAAAAAAAAATGATAATAAAAATGAACGTTGTCACGTATAAAATGTTTCGGCGGGAGAAAATCTCAGCGCAGCAGGATGCTTTCGTCTCAGCGCAGGGTGTGAGAGAGAGAGAGAGAGAGACACAAAGGTCAGCGCTCCGTCGACGCCTTTCTGTATCGATTTCAGCCGATCGCCGTTTTCTTAGGCAATTTAAATGCTAATGACACAATTAGTCGCCCGGCGGAGTTTATTCCGCGCGCCCAGTCGTGAGGAGCGAACTAAGTCGGCCGGGCGTGGCGCGGGCCCGCGCCCGTTAACCGTCAACCGGCTTTGTTAACTCGGTCAACGTTCCCGTCGAAAAGGGACGCGACCCAGTCGGCAAAAGCCGGAACCTAAAAGTCCGGAGGGGTGTAAATCTAGGCTTGAGAGATGTTTGGACATACACAGGCTCGGTTAATCCTAATATAGCTCAGGCTTTACCCAGATATAGCCTGGCTCAGTCTTTATTTGGCTAGAAAACTTTGAATTTTTGACCAAATGTATCCTAAATGGCTTTTGTCACCACAAAAAATGTTTGCTGGGAAATGGTTGTAACTGGCCAATGTAAGGTCAGGGTCACGGGAAGACCTGGAGCTTATCCCAGCATGCATTGAGCGAGAGGCAGGAATACACCCAGGACAGTTTGCCAGGCCATCGCAGGGCACACACACCATTCACTCACACACTCACACCTACAGGCAAATTAAACTCTCCAATTAACCTAACCAGCATGTCTTTGGACTGTGGGAGGAAACCGGAGTACCTGGAGGAAACCCACGCGGACACGGGGAGAACATGCAAACTCCACACAGAAAGGCCCCAGCCGGGATTCGAACCGAGGACCTTGGAAACAGTGCTACCCACCCCACCACTGTGCCGCCCTAACCATGTATAATTTTTTTTTACAGGTGAAATGAAATTAATTACAAAGAAAACAGGCAGAAAACAGCCCCCCCCCACACAACCAATGGATTCCATCGCTGTTGGAACATCATCGTGGCTTTTTTTTGTGTTCAGTACCTGCGGGTAACAGTGTGTGGTAACGCAGCAGTCATGGCCGCACTCGGGTTGCAAGCGCACGGTGCCCGCTCTTCTGCCCACGGTGTAATCACACAGGCAAATTGGCATGTTTCCCCCAATGTGTTTTTAATACAGTGTGTTCTTTGTGTTTGTCCAGCGTTTGTTCCAATCTACGCTGTACCTTTAGAAAGAGAGAGAGAGGGAGAGAGTGGGTGTGTGAGAGTGAGAGAGAGAGACAGAGAGAGAGATGGGGAAAATTGAGAGATATAGCGACGTGCATTAGAACTAAATCCCTATTTATATTTTGATAGAACGAGATGAAAGCAATAAGTAAGAGATGCCGATATGGAGCATGGAGTTCATATTATTAAATATACAACATGATAGGGTAGATACACAAGGCACAGCGTTCACTATAAAATGTATAAATACATAAATATACGCATAAATATACCAACATGGTAGTACTGTGCATGTGCAGTTATATAATTTTATCATGTAATTTTATATAATTTTATTTATGTTGCTAAAACAGGTGGTGAAACATCTTGGCTAATGAAATGAATATGAATATGATTCAAAAAGATTGTGCAGCTGTGTCTCACTCCAAGACTGCTGATGTGAAATATTATCATTCTATAAAACTTTCATAGACACAGTACAGGCCTCGGCAGTGCGTTAATACAGTTCAATTATTGAAATATGACCTGGGTTTAAAGTTATTTTTGTTAACCTGTAAGATCAAATCACGTATGCAGTTAACTAGTTACATGCGATGAACCCATGGTGCAATACACTGGATAAAACACAGTAGTGATGCCATTTGGCAGAACCTCTGATCTGGAGTGACTTTTGTAGGTTTACATAACATGCATAGCTGATGGTGAGTAACCAGGGACAACAAGCAACAGTAGTAGTAGTCAAGTATTCTTAGTTTTAGCAAGCCAGTTGTGTAAAAAGTGCGTATTCTGCTTATTTTACAGATTCTGCGACCTTGAAATATTAGAGAAAAGAAGAATCAAACTTTCCCGCAAAGAAGAATTGTTTAGCTTGGCGAATAAGACTTGTCTTGCTTTTTTTTTCTGCCTGTGGCAATTATATATTTCAGCAACTCTGTCCAAGTGTTCGATTTTTAATGATTACAGTGTTTGGAAGCCATTTTGCTGTCTGAGAGTGCTCTGATTGCTGGCAAGCATCACAAATTGCAAGTATGCCGACTTGAACTGAGAACATAAGTGTATTTCACACCTTTTTGAGGTAGAGATATATTTTTCAACCTTCAAAATATAAAGATGTCAGATAATGTCACCATCTAGGGCTCGGCCTTTTTACATTTTAACACTGCCGTATTATTTGTGCTGCTGATAGTGGTGATGACTAATTCGCGGAAAGGTTATTCTATCCTGTTCCAGTGTTACAGTCCATTCAGCCTGTGTGGCCTGTATATATATTTTTTTCTATGGACACTGGACCTGCCATTACATTAACCTTGCCATTGCATCAATGCAGTGCCATGTGTTCTTGGTCCTCAGTGATGTTTCACATGCTGCACATTCGTAATGTGTGCACGATGTGACGGAGCACATGCATTCGAGAGGCAGGCATTCCACACAAAGGCACAAACAAACAGTCCTGGGGGGCTAAGTGGTGAATGTCTATGCTGGGCCTGGTGGGGGGGACTGTGATTCATCCTGTATCTGCCACAGCTGTGTTGGGAGTGGGGGGTGGGGGGGGGGGTTGAACAGGGGAGAATGGTAACTTTGGCAGTGAGAAAGAGATAGAGGGAGGGAGGGGGAGAGGGACAGAGATAGAAGGATTGAAAGAGAGCGAGAGAGAGAGAGAGAGACATCCTTTCATAAACCGTCACCTAAAAGAACCTGCAAGCACATCTGCACAAAACACATACAAATAAAATAAACAGAGAGAAAGAGCGAGAGAGAGAGAGATGGGGGAAGATGGAGTGATATAGAGATGTACATAAGAACTAAATCTCTAGAGAGAGAGTGATGCCGTGCACAGTCATGAAACAGAATTTTAAAAAGCCACGGTTTCACCTCTCAAGCGGCAATCATTAGTCAGTATTAAGCTTTATTTGCCTTCCAGGATCATGGTTAAAACTGCTGTAAATGGAAGGCTTTATGAATAGCACAGAGCAAAATTCAGCAAAGACAGACGCGCACACACACAGGCAAACACACACATGCACACAGGCACGATGTCAGGTACAAAAGCAGAAAATATTCCTCTTTTAAACTAGTAACAGTTAATAATAATAATAATAATAATAATAATGAAATGTTTATTTGAATGTGTGTGTTTTCTTTGCACTCTTACACTGTTTGATTTATATAATGGCTTCTTAAAGAAATGATTACTGGTTCATTTCCATTTTATACGCACATGCAATTGGAGCTCAGATTAATTTAAAGTAAAACAATATATATTACTGAACCCCAAATGGAATGAGGGAAACACCTCACATAATTCAGTGGATGTAGACTGGATTTAGAAATGAATGATATGGACAGGGAACTACTATTACTGGGTATCGTTTCTTTACAGTGCAATAGAACCTTTTGAAGCCATCAAACACACACACACACACACTCACACTATACACACCATATTGAGTGGGGACTTAAAGGACAGGCAATTAGAATAGGGCACACTTCCCATCTATATTCATCAAGACCCCACAATGAAACAAACATGTTAACCTCATTTCAGTAGATGCCTCATCTAAAGAACATTGCCACACGATTGTAGTCTCTTAGTAACCATGTCATGAGGATATGCTACAAGGTGCATGTCTCTAGAGCCCATAAAGAGCAATCAGTGTGTGGTTAGCATTTCATTCTCAGGCTAGTTTGCTCATGAGTTGTTTTTGTAGCAAACCTAATTTCCAAACAGCTCCTCATCAAAAATAGACACACTTCACATGGTAGCTAATTTATAACTAACCCAAAATACCGTCATCCGAAATGACACGGCAATTAAAACACGGCTCTCGCGTTGAAGAGGAAATGGCAAGCATTTCCAGACAGTAATCATGCATCGAGGATAAAAAAATACAGCCTTTTATGAGTATGGGAGCTCAGAGAGGGTATATACTTAACGATTTAATGGCACATCGAAATATTTGTGACGAGAGTCACTCATCACGAAAGAGGTCCCTGATTTTGATTTGATTAAATGATGATGTCTGATGTAATTGAGACAATGTGTCGACCCCACAGGCAGAATGGCATAGTTGCTCTTGAGAAAAAAGGACTGAATATATGTTTGAGTGTCAAATCAACTCTTATACTGTCCAGTACGAGTTGATTCCTTTTGGATTAACACTGGACATTTTACTGTGTGCTCACATGAGTGTGTTTAAGTTTTTAGAAAAACGAACAACGATTACTTATTGTTTTTCTGATATCTATGCTAAAATTAAACCTGGTCACACTCTGTTTTTTTATTTTTCTAGATTTTTTCAATATTTCCTATCAGTGTTTTAAGATCACATAGACCTATCTCTAACCACCTCTCGAACAGGGAGACATGGTGCTTACAAAGTCACTTGAGCACGTCAAAATGCAATTCTTTTAAAAATCACCCAGTCCCACATACAGACTGATAATTCCAGGCCTGAGCATAATGTGAAGCAAGCAATCAACAGGCACTGAAGCATCACTCCTTCACGAGAAATGAACAAATCAAGCCCCCCCCCCCCCCCGCTCGCAATCAAGTGCACAGAGCCTTCTGCCTCCACTTTGGTAATCAAGCCCGACGAATAATCAACCCGATGGATTGCTGAGACAAGCCGAGAAATTCCTTTTCCTTGTTTGCCGTCATTAACTTAAAAAATAGTGACCTCTGTGCCTCGCTTGTGAAGGAGAATATTGGCAACGACGTCCGCTCCGTGAGCAAGACTGTATCGAAACCCGTCCTCGCCGGCGTCTGGAGTAACTTTCTTTTTTTTTTTTTTTTACAGTAGTGTGTTTATGTAATTTTGAGTGTTGATCCTCGACGGAAATCAGGATTAACGAAACACTGAAAACCGTTTCATAAACAGCACTGCGATGCACTGAACAGCCAGTTAAAGTGTTCTGTTTCTATGGCTCTTCAGAGTCCCGTTTTAAAAATAACACCTGGTCAGGTCATTTTGGATTGTTGAACCTTGGCGACGTACCAGTTCAGGAAAACATTGCGAACCGTTACATAAACGGAAAAAGGTCTGTACTGAACGTCTAGTTGTAGCGTTAGTACGGTTGCCGATAAGGCAGTTGCATCTCGTACGACCAGCTTTTGAATGTTATATCTTGCTTCTCGCTCCTTCTGCAAACCCACAAAGTGGAAGAAAATGAATATCTTCTTTAAGAAGGTTGCCAGCTGTGTGAAAATAACAGCCAAGACAACTTAAAAAAAATGGCGGCAGTGTAGAAAATAGTACAGGAAGTGCACATTTAACTTCAATGCTGTAGGTTCAGTTGAGTGGGGGTTGGGAGGATACTGCTGTTGTAGCAAGGTACTTAACCTGAAAGGCGTCACATATCCGGCTGTGTACCTGGACTGTAAACATGAAAATGAAATATGATAAAAAAAACATCTGCTACAGAGCAAATAAAAATTAACGTTTTGCATCTTGAACGTCGCCCTGGTTACACTGCCAGCGCGTCCTCCAAATGGGACCGTGAACATCGTAATGACCGTCGCGATAACGTCGCATCCATTTTGGGAAACCGCGGGTAGGAGCAGCAGTGAGATTTATGTGAAGCGGTTTACGCCCTGAACAAAGCCTCCATCTCTGACTGTCTGTGGCCCTGCAGGCCGTCCATCGACTCCTCGAACTCAACCGTCGCCGACAGAGCGAGGATTTTTTCCGGATTTCCGTCGCGACGGTGCGGAACGCGGCGGCGGGGGTACTCACGCGTCGTTCCGAGCCTCCGCCAGAGGCTTCGGCTGCCGGCGGCAGACCACCAGCAGGGTGACGGCCGCGCCGAAGAGCCCGACGACGATGATCCCTCCCAGAATGCCGAGCAGCCCGGGAGCGGTCTGTGGCATTGGCTTTTCTGTTTGGAAGAGGACACATTATGTATTAGAAAGGTTATCGACAGGTCACATTCACTTACTGACTGATTAATTTTATTTCATTTTTTTATTTTAGTTATATTTAAAGTTATATTTAAATGGAACAATTGGACAGCACTCTCAGTGATATTTCAAGATTTCGCTTAATATGACATGGTGTGCCCAAGAATTTCAGGACTTGCTTTCACCAGTGTGCCTGACAATGCTATAAAAAAGAGAGAGAAAACAATCCGACAAACGCATCTCAAATCAACATAGCAAGCAAACACATGATATACCATGAATCCTGAACAGCTAGCTATGTTAAATACAATCATGCCATTAACAATTAAATGATGATGCAATTACTCCAAAATATTGTTGAGCGCTGTCATTTTGGTCCGCTCAGGTGTATTTTCGGGGAATCCGCACTCACATTTATTTGTTTTTTGAGCATGATTGAGCATGTTTCTTCCTATCCGCCTCACCCACACATTCGTCCGCCGTGCTTCATTTGTTTGTCCCATATGTGTACCTTCGTTCATTGGGTCAGCGGTCAATTTTATCTTTAATTTGGTTGGAAGCCGTGGAGACGAAGGGTTCGGCCCGAAATCGCGAACGTGCCGCGCATTAATTACAAGCCGGGGCTCTGTTCGGAATTTCATCTGCGGTGCCCCCTGTCTGCTCGGAGAGGCGCTAATGATGTGGCTCCTTAGCTTGTTATTAGCCGTCGGGGCGGACTGTAATTTCATTCCAGGCACAGTCCATTTATTTTCACCTTTGTCCTTGGAGTAAGTGAGCCTCCGCGCCAGCCCGGTTACCTCAGATTTACCGAGACCAGAAAGCTCTGTCAGGTGTGATCAGAGGATTCTGCGAATACTGCAACGGTCTCTGTGTTTTTTTTTTTTTGGTTTTCTTTTTTTTTTGTATTTGCAAGGGGGCAATTTGATAGCATTTCATAACTGTATTGAAAAATAGACCGAGATACGCACGCTTCGTATAATAAAGAAAAAGATTGAACAGATTAAACGGTTGAAAGAGAGAGGGTCAGTGACGGCCAGCCGACCGTTTTTTTGTCCCGGGAACACCTGTTCTGGGCTTCCCGGTGCATTTAAATGTGGAAGCATAATCAATCTGAGATTCCTATCTCCAGGGCGAGACCCCCAGTGCTCTGTTACAGCCCTCCGCGGAAGCTTCCGGGCACCGCTGTGTTTGCACGGTATCAAGTCACGCAGGCGGGACAAAAGGGGCCAGGCTCCGGTCGGTCAAACGAGATGAATGGCTTCTTGAAGAAAAAAAAAAAAAAAAAAACAATCTCATGAAAGGGCACTCCATAGCTACACGCGTGAGGTGCCTATACATTAGAACGGGCCTGCCGTTCTGTTGCTAACTGCTCTTGTTGTGGGGGGGGGGGTGGGGATGAGGGGGGGGGGGGTGGGGGTGAGGGGGGGGGGGGAATGTTGTAGTGGAGCTGTTTACAATGCATGTGCTTTACCGGCGATTTCTGACCAGTTTGATTTCAAGCCCCTGTGATGTCGTGATTTCAGCTGTTTTGTGACCTGGGCTTGCTGGTCACACCACAGACTGCACCCGGCCTCAGTTTGCCACCGGACCCCCCGTAGTTTTCATTAAATGTGTTAAGGAGGATATTTACAGTTTGAGCCTCACTGGGTAAAAGGCCGAGACAGACTGGCACGCAGCATGATGTTTCCGCAAATTATTTCTCAAGGGAATGGTTTGGAAGTTTGATTCTCCTGATACTGTATTTTTGTATCCCGGAGAGTAGCACTGATGTTCTCCACCACTGTACTCTAGATAAGAGCGTCTGCCCATTGGTTGAACTGCAACATAATGAGTGCTGCTCTCCCTCCATTCTTCGGTTGAATAAGACTGAATAAAAACTCTCTCGTGAGATTTATTAGGGCACCATCAAACAGTAATCTTTTTTTTTTTCCATACAGTAACTGGCCTTGCTTGAGGACTTGTTATTGTGTGGATGAGTCATTCCACTCAGAAAGATTCTAAAAATGTTGTTGTCGTTGTTGTTGCTGTTGCAACTTGAACTTTATCCAAAGGTTGTTGGTTCAATTCCTAGTATCATCATGGCTGTTGCTGGGCAGGAACTGGTCTCGTAACCTAAAGGTTACAGGTTTGATTCCCGAGCAGGTCACTGCTGTTGCACCCTTGATCAAGGGACTTCAGCTGCATTGCTTCAATATATATCCAGCTGTATAAATGAATGCAATGTAAATGCTATGTAAAAGTTGGTCTAAGTTGTCTGCTGAATGCCTGTAATGTATATAATGTAATGTTGCACCCTTGAACCTTTCAAATATTTATACAGAATGGGGGGGAGGGGTGCTACCTAAAACAGTGAAATAATAATGATCACCCAAGTGATATTGTGGGATGTACTGTACAGGAACAAACAGAAAGATGGGACTACGTGAAGAGAGAAAAGTAGAGGACCCCTCAACACATTCACAAACACACAAATCACGACAAGTGCGCACATATATGAGTGCTGCACTGGAGGCACACCATTTATATTTTCCCAACCTCCAAATCTCATTATGATCACCAAGGTGCAGCTATAAGGATATTAAGAAGGTGATTCCAGGACAGCAGTTCTCAACTTTCAACAATATATATGGGAAAATGAATTTGTTGAGAGTTTTTTTTTTAAACAGCGTTTAGCCAACACTGTCCATTTATACTGGGTAAAATGAAAATGTTATTGCTGGCATTTAACAGACACTCATATTCAGAGTGACTTGCACAGCTTAAAAAAAAAAAAACGTTTTTACATATCCATTCGTACAGCTGGGTAAACGCGGAATCATCTCAGGTTAACGTACCTTGCTCAAGGCTACATCGGCACCGTTACACCTGGGAGCCGAAGCCGTAGCCTACGGGTTACGAGCCTGGATCCCGAACAATTGCACCGCGCTGACATCCCATTTTGTTTTGACAAATGAAGGCTTCTCTGCCACGGCACAGTTCATGAATTTTCAAAAACTTCAGCTGCAACTCCTAAGGAGGCATATAATTGCATTAGTCAAGCAATTTGCTTCGTATTATCCCCGTAATACAGCTGTGTGTTTACTGAGGCAATTTAACATTTCAACTTTGTTTAAATATAACAGCAGCACTACAGCGAGCATCCAAACCAAGGATCCAGAGCTTGCAATCTCTATGCCACACTGGCTGAGATAATTAGCCTGCTACTACAGTAGCTGAAAGGCACTGCAAAAACACTGTTGTCATGCACCTAACCACCAATAGGGGGGGGCTGTGAACATCACTGCTGTGCTGTGATGAATGTCTCTGCCAGTTACATCACAGATTTGCTGATACAGTAAAATTAAGCCGCGCTATCTATCACAGAAGTCGTAATAGAGATGGTGGTTTACAATCGAGCGGGATGTGTAACTGTGTAAGAGCTGGGAAATGTAGTGCAAGATGCAGTTTCCAGACGTTTAATTGAAAACATTTCCCGGGCTCTATTGCAGGCAGTTATGAACACGGGCAAATGTTTCCATCGCCGCGGTTACAGGCCGAGAGAGATGAGGTCAGCCCCTGAGTCCGCCGCGACGCACAAACGCCCCGTTCCCCGTAATGGAAAGGCCAATCCCATGAGCCTCTGGGAGCATCTCAAGCTGTTGTCTGATTTTCCCTGTTGCCTCTTTACAGCACCAGGTCCCTGTCCCAGAGGCATTTGAAAACACCTTTCCACTCCGATGATTTTATGGCCAAAATGAAAAATACGCAGAAGGCCAGTTCTAATGGGGTTCTCACCTTGCAGGTACACCAAGAGACTACAGTGGACAATGCCCCCTGTTCAACTCCAGTAAATAATAAATATTTATTTGAATAACTGTCATTTTTCAGACACCAGTATTTCTATGGGTGGCTGACATCTCTCTAACAAGCATCTATCCATCACCAGGATTCGGAAGACAATTCTCCATTCCTGTGATTGTACGTCTTGTCTCGCAACACGTTTTGTTGAAAATTCTCCGTGATCTACGGTGTTTTTAAAAAAATTTACCGCTCTCCAAAGCTGAAGCGTCTGAAGTACACGTCTGACCCAGGGCTGTTGCAGTCCTCGGTGACAGCGCTATTTACAGGCGAGCCGTTCAGATTTGGAATTTTTTTTTCCACGCGCAGTTCTCTTATCCTCGAGCTTTCATAAATGTTTATATTCGACGCGCAGCAGACGAGCGGGGGGTTTTGGCTGAGAGCGCACGCCGGCATTTTCAACCGCTAACATCTGCAGCCAGCCAACCCAGCCCAGCCCTCATCCCCCCCCCACCCCCATTAGCGTCGGCGAAGGGAAAATTTGATAAGAGGTAATTTTCCCTCACCGCTCAACCTAATGAACCCTAATGGGCTTTTAGTTAGCGTGCACGCGGTCGCGATGCCGCGTACATGTGACACGTTCGCCGTCGCGCGCCGCCCGAACCCGAGCTGACGCGGGACCTCCAGCCACTCCGGCGGGGGGCGGGTGGGCGACCTCGAGTCGCGGCCGACGGGAGGCGATGTCCGTCGCGGTCGAAATAGAAAAAGCTATTCGCGGCGCCGGCGGCACGGCGGCCCGCTATCCATCAAACCGCGGCGTGGCGTGAAGCCGCTCTGGCACCGGGGGTCCGGGCGAAGTCCGAGCCGCGGAAATCCGCGATCCGGAGAAATCGATACGGCCCTTAAGAACGTCCGCGGCCGCGGACTGAGGTGCCGGCAAATTCAATTAGTTCCAGGACCGGCATTACTGTAGTGTAGTGTAGGGGATCCGCGCGCGGCCCCGGCTACATTAAATTAAATCTAGAGAATGTATTGCCGGGGAAATTGAAAGGCAGGAAATTCTATTAATTCCTGAGAAAGAGCCGCTGTGACTCTGGCGGCTAACACGTTCTGCTAAATAAAGCTCCGCGCGGGCAGTGCGCTCCTCGCCCACATCTTCATTAGCCCTCAGACGTCCGCAGGAACCCGGGCGCCCGCTGAGGCCGGGGGTTTTGGGAGAGGGGGGGGCGAGCTCCCCCGCCTCCGAGGAACGGGCACAATGGCCCCCTAAAACCTCATCGAAAGAGAGGTGGTGGGGGGGGGGTGGGGAGGCGAGGGCTGGGGGGTTAGCTGCTTGGTTCAGAGAACGGCCCATTCGTTCTCAAGGGGCACGAGGAGACTGTGACACGTCTCCAGGCAGCAGGGCTGGCGGGAAGAGGACAGAGAGGCGAGGAGGACGGCTTTCCCGCCACCCGAAATTTTGACTGCTTTTAATGACCTGGCTGTGTGGGGAAAGAATGTGGACCCCCGTATTGCTATATGACTCTGGCTTTTTGTAGGTTGCTTTGGATAAAATAAATATAATGTAATGTAATGTAATGGCTGCTAAATAAATGTAATGTAATGTAACAATATGTTACTACTGCACTCTACTAACGATATGCTGTATTCCACTCTACTGTTACTTCCTCGGCTCGGCTTGTTCCCCGGCGAACGCGAGCACCCTTCGTTCGGCGCGGCGGCGGCCATCCTCACGCTACGTCTAGCTTCGCGCCCTAGCGACGGGCCGTCCTCACGCTACGTCTAGCTTCGCGCCCTAGCGACGGGCCGTCCTCGTGCTACTTCTAGCTTTGCGCCCTAGCGACGGGCCGTCCTCGCGCTACGTCTAGCTTCCCGCCCTAGCGACGGGCCGTCCTCACGCTACGTCTAGCTTCCCGCCCTAGCGACGGGCCGTCCTCACGCTACGTCTAGCTTCCCGCCCTAGCGACGGGCCGTCCTCACGCTACTTCTAGCTTTGCGCCCTAGCGACGGGCCGTTGCCCCGGTCGTGCGGTGAAAGCGGCTCCCTCCTGGTCGTCTCTCGGCGCGTCGTGATCGATAGGCTCGTGATAGACCCGCAGGGGGGGGGGGGAACGACTGTGGGGAGGAGCGGAGTAGAGCCCAACGACCGATCCGTCTGCCTGACAGCCACGTCCCATCAGCGGGGTCCCGTCTCGTCCCGTCTCCCCCCCCCCCATGCATGCGACTCTCAATCACAGAATCCACTGCCTGAGACACTGTCCTTAACCCAGTTGGCCTGTACAGTACTGTAACATACAGTATGAGCATACCGTTAGCCAGAGCCGTATAGCAGTCGACAGATCCGCATTCTTTCCCTGTACAGCCAAGTCGTTAAAATCAGTCAGATTTTCCATACAGCGTCTTTGCCTTCCTGTTAAATCAGGGTTGGGGAAAACCCTTTTCCAATTCAAACGGTTCAGGAAATGAATATGAATATGCCTATGGAACATTGTGGCCATTTTAAATCAAATTTAAGTACATTCCCAGAATTCGCTCATTTTAAATGGGATTGCTCCAAAAGCCGTTATACACACAAACAGAAACGTTTCCTCTCTTTAGCACAAAAACAATTCAGTAATTTAAGTAATTTCATTATTTATTCAAATGTAGATTTTAGACAATATATGTTACATATTTACTATTAGAACAAAGCATATTGTGAGAATGCTCTTCCTTAAAAGGCTTTCAAATGCACGCAACATCTTTTCTTCCTGGCACCGTACCTCACCGACGCAGTCCAAAACTTACAAACAGAAAGAAAAAAAAAGAAAATCAATAAATAAAAAAAGAAAGAAAAGGGGGGTAATATGCGTGCGGAAATATCCGGAAGATGGCCGAGGCCTGCGCCGGCGTTAGCGTTAGCGTCTCTTTCCGGCCCTTTCCGCCAGGCCCGGGCTGCTCTGAGCCGCTCCTGGGGGCCGCGGGCGCTGCTGAGATTGGCATTGATTTTCAATCAGCGGCGAGCTGGCGGCCCCCGGGGGGCGCGCTCCTGTCAGGCGTCTGACGCGCTCCATCATCGCTGACGGGGCGGAAGGCCGAGGGCGGCTTTTCGAATCCGTCCGTGGCGGGACCCCGAGTCCCCAGGCCCGCGCGACTACTTCAGAGGCGGGCGAGGTGTGTGTGTAGCCCCCCCCCCCCCCCCCCACCACAACCCCGCCCCCCTCTGGTCAGGCCTGTTCTGGCGATTCCGGGGGAGGGAGACCAGCGTAACGAACTCCGCTCAGTGCCGGGTCGGGCCAAGTCGGGACCCTCGCCGAAACGCGACGCCGGTCCGTTCAGGACCCACGCTCGTCCCCGGAGGCGGGGCCACCGCTGGGTGAGAGAGAGAGAGCGTGCCGCCCAAAACGGCTCCCTGGCCTCGCCGTTTCCCCTGAAGGCAAAAAACTACAACTCCAACAATTCTCTCTGTTTCTCTCACGACTTGAGACTTGAGGCTGGCTGAGAACGTGCCGGAATGTTGGCTGAGAATGTCCCGGAATGAATCGAAGGAACGACAGAAGCCAAACTGAAGGGAAAAAAAAAAAAAACCTGTTCGTGGTTAAAGAAAATACTCCATTTGACCTGATTGGACTGAACAGAGGCCCACATTTCAAGCTGCGTTCCCATTCGTATGAATTTATGAAGGGTTTAAAATGTTCACGTCAAGACCGTTCCCAACGCAATTCCCGGAATTAAGGAAAATCCGCAGCAAGGCTCTGGCTTGGGTTACTGTGCCACATCGGTATGGGAGAGGGAGGCAGGACTGCAGAGTTCAAGGCATTCCGCCGAATACGATCTTTGCGGCAGCATTGCCCAATTTCCTCATTAATAACAAACTGTGATTGATAAATACAGAGGGGACGAGGACCGTGAACCGCGGAATAAACTACTCCGTTCCGTCTCTGTCTATCGAGCCGGTCATCAGTCCCACCGCGCATTAAGCCCGAAATGAAAATCTTCGCTTCCGCAACTTTGTCAAATGTTCTTGGAGGGATCTTTAATTAAAAGCAGATAAGCAATTCCAATATCCCATTTCCCGAATAGAAAAGTCAGAGACCTTTCAATGGTGCGACACTGCCTTTATTCCAGGGCTTGGACTGTTTTTTTTTCCTTCTCTTTTTTTTTTTTTCCAGTGAGGTCGGAAGAAGGTCTTCTTAGGGAAAATGGATTTCTGTGAAGCGGACCGATCAAATTACCCTTGAGTGATTGACTGAAAGGCAAATGAGACCAAACAAATTGAAAAAAATATTATCTTTTTTTTTTTCGTGCCAATAACATTGGAAACGAATCCCAAGAGATTAGGAGGAAATGGGCAAATGAATCCTCCTAAGTGGTGTTGATCTTTACATTATCCTACACAAGTGTCCGTTTCGGTTTCTTATTTGTATACAACAGGCACTGAAATATCGAAAGCAAGTAATAAAAATGATTTCAAATCTGAGTTGAAAGAAGGGGATGTCCTCATGCAGATTGGTTTTTTTTTAAGTACAGCATGAAGTGTGACAATTATTTCTAAAGTGGTGAAGAGGACAGCAGTGGATTTCTACCTGAGATTTGTCCTGGCCCTGGCAGCCCTCTGGTTAAAAGTTAATTTCCTAAACCAGGACAGAATGCCACCATTTCATATGAAGGCATAAAATCATGTCGCTACATTTTATAGGCCGTATTTAACCATGGCTTTGCCCACAAGCACGCACAATGACCTAGAAAGTGTGGGTGTGTGTGTGTGTGTGTGTGTTTGTGCCTGTGTGTGCATGCACGTGTGTGTGTGTGTGTGTCTAAATGTGCTTCATAAATAAAGTTTGATTGATTGATTGATTGATATAGGGGAAGTCAGTGAGCTTTTCTGTGCCGTAATAAATCAACCTCTCACACGTTGAAGGCTCCTAAAGTTTCATTTCGGTGTAAATATGATCACTCTCACTGCCCTCACACCACCATGACTGTTTTCAGCAAATGCTGCAAAATATAGTGCTGTCCATCAAATCGCAGAAATGAATAGGCCACACACCAGCACAGCCACACCTACCGAGCTGCGGGAGCACCGGATAAATGCAGGGAATACTCACCGCCTACATGAATTACACAATATTTTACATGCAACCCGCTTGCTTTGGCAATGGGGGCGAAGGACTGCAAACTTACAAAATCACAGGAACTGGAGACCAAACTTATTTCTTTTAGTTTTATAGATATTTAGAGCCGGGGTAGATCTGTTTGCAATTAACTCTGATGATTTTTTTTCTTCTTTCTTTTCTTCATGTGCCTCCTATTTTTCTTAATGTGAGCAAAATACCACAGACCCCAATAAACAGAAGACGCGGTTTAATGAAGTTCATAAATCCTTGTTATGTGGTGCCAGCTCCGAGCAGCAACTTGGCCATTTACCCCTGCTGGGTCCGGAATCTTATTAAGATGGAAGTTCCCCGGGTTGTCTCCACAGGGAAAATGGCATCCCTTTATTTTTATATACAGTAGCATACTAGATTAGGCTCTCCACTGCTCGGGGCCCATTCATTCAGAGCCACGGATTTCACACACACACACACACACACACACACACACACACACAGACACACGCCCTCGCGGGAGACGGTCGTGATCGGGCCCGGTTGTTGTTTTACAGCGTTCCACGCAGGACAGCACTTCATTAAGGGACAAATTGCCTACACCTGGACCGTGTGTATTAAGACATAAATGAGTCATTATGGTCCTAATTCTCTGGAAACGGCAGGGGAGGTCACGGAAACCACCTGCGGCCGAGGTAGCTGGCCATTTCTCCGCGGAAAAGACGAGAGCAAAAACAACGACAACAAAAAAAAAAAAAAAACTCATAAATGTTCCTGACTGGTAATAACACCGCAACCTTCATTGGAATGTGGGAGTTTAAAAGTGGCATATTCCCACACTTAGCCTAAATAAACTCAAAACGCTAAGGGGAACGTTTCCTGATCAGACGCTTCTGAAATGGGGGGCTTCAGGTTAATTGAAATGTTTTGGTTCACTGTTAAAAGTGGCCTTTGTGGCTCGGCCGAAGTACAAGGGCTCTCACGAAAATGCAATTACAGTAAGTGTTTGTGATGAAAAATACAGTAAAGAAGCATGCAGTGAAACAGCTGGATGTGTGGGCGTGTGTGTGCTTGTGTTGGGGATAGCGTGAGCTTAGGCTAGCCTAGTGTTCACTGGTTTGCCTTCGGACCACATAGAACCTCTCTCTCCTTTTCCCCACTGATTCTTATGCTATTAAATGGCTTATTATACATTCCAATAGAAGGTAAAAGCTACACATTACAACCCCTCTAATTTACATTCATTCACATGACACAAAATTCCCCTCTGTACGTCCTTTCATACAACGTCCTCGTTCTTTGGAAACACAGCGTACTGTACAGTGAGGAGACCCTGTATTACCAAATAAGTCACGAGTAAAACATACCTCACCCTTTGTAGAGACCCACAGGGTCAATTACATATTCTGTATCGACCTCTAAGAGCCTGAAAACCCATCTGACCTTGTAATCAGTTGAGACGTTTGAACATTGTATGTAAAATGTTTGTGCGGAATGAACCAGTCCATCATGTGCGGATGATGCACTCACAGGGAATACATTACATTGCAATGCATTGCATTACGCTGCATTCATTAAACATGTGACCTTATCCAGGGCGACTTGCGGGTGAGTGCATCTGCATAAGTTATGTCAGCAGGAGTGATACAGACCAGAGACAATATTCCCAGACCAGAGATGGTTGACATTCAGCATTGTCAAACCACTAACATGGGTTAACCAAACCAAAACCAACCCGATACCATGACTCAGTTCTAATGCAAGTGATACTACGATTACCATAGCCTACAATTTGAAGAGGTGGGTCTTTAGTCTGCATAAGAGCCGGTCCACATAAGTGGCTGCCGAGAGCCCCATGACCACCAGGGGGCCCCATATCTAATGTAAAATATGTGATAATTTAGGGGATGGGTGGGTTGTGGGGGCACACCCCCAAACCAAATCCTGCTTAGGGCCCCTCAGAAGGTAGGGCCAGGACTGGACGTTGGCCAGTTAAATACCTTATGCAAGCGATGAAGGGGGTCGAGATCGTGCATCGAGATCACGCATCAAGATCACGCTCTCAGTCTCCTCCATGCTTGTAGTGTGTGCCCGGGAGCTGTCTTCACCAGCGCGAGGCCAAGCGCTTCACCAGCGCTTTGCGTTGCAGGCAAAGTTAATATCACAAGCATACCGCGTCGGGAGATTTATCACCGGAGCCATCGGTCTCGAACGCCGTCGCCCTCGCTCCAAGCTGACAGCTCGGTAAATAACGTCGGATTCCGCGCGAGCTCGGAGCGACAAACATTTTCATAAAAAACGCGACGGAATCGTTAAACGCGGCTCGCCGGAGCGGAATGAAACTCCAGCCACGCCCGCGAATGTAAAAAAAAAACGTGCTCATCTGTAACGTTCATGACCAGGGAGCTTTCTGTCGAGACTTCACAGTTAGCACAGATTTATAACACGATTTTTTTCTCTGCTCCCCTTCAGTGCTCTCCATCACCAGCACGGCTTGCTCTCAAACATCGCTGACTGAAAGCGTACACATCACAGAGCTAGCAAGGTACACATTTATGAGTTCAACAATCACCGAAATGATTTCTCTGTGTTTGCGTTTTCTGTTTCGAACTTTGTGCACAACATACTCCCACTTACACATTACCTGTTCATGCAAAAAAAAAATTATTTTGGCCCCCAACCTGGCAATTCCCACCCTAATTTGGAATGCCCATTTATATGCAATTGCGGTCGCATCCATGCGCTTATTGTAAGTTAAATTTAAGGAAAAATGTTGATCGAATCAAGTCTACACCATATAATCATATTTTTCTCTCATATTCACAGAGAGAGAAAAAAAGTATGATTACTTACCAGACTGCCATAACAAGCAACCTCCCTGTCAAGAGCTGTGAAGTCATAGCTGGGTCAATTTTTCTGAGTTAAAATATAATCTTTTGAAAGGGCTTTATGGATCCTCACCTACAGCCCAGATAGCGAGCGACTCCGGACTCCGAATTCTGTTTCGATTCTGGCCCAAATTCAGCACTTTCGGGCCGGACTTGGCACAAATCTGGCCCGGAGTCGCTTGCTCTCTGGGAGTATGCGACTGACTCTCCCTCGTCCTCTAGCTTTGGAGGCAGAAGGGACTGCTCAGCCCCCGAGGACCTCCCGAAAAGCGGAAAGAGGTCACCGCTAATCCCCGTTTCTGGTTCACGTCTCACCAGGTGAAGCCCCAGGCAGGCCGAGCGCGTCTTAGATCCCGCGATCAATTTCTCCGAGCGGCCGGGGCAGCTCAGCGAATTAATTTCAACAAGCATTTTGATTCGCTCTGGCGCTGAAGTTCTGGACCATTTTCTAGCTCGATATAGTGTAGGAAAATAAACACAGAAAATGCAGAGTTCCAGCTTGCTTTTTCTGTGAAGCCTGTGGTAATTATTGCGGTACTTAAGATGAGTGCATTGAACGGTCCTTGTTCCTGTTATGCTTTCAATATGAAAAGGTATACAAGGGGGGAAATGAAATATCTCACCCTTCTCTAGACAGGGAAGGACTCTACAGATTTGTCCCTTTTTGTCTTGATTGCGTGCATTGATCAATTTGTTCCTTGTTAAACTGCATTAAACTTAATTTGCTTATACGGCCCGTACAAGTAAACAACTTGTTTACTCATTTATTTGTTGTCTTATTATAATGAATTGGACCAATTTGTATTTTTTTGATGTGTTTATATGTGAATATTTGTTTCCCGACACAATTGGTGAAATCTCATTAGCTTGTGTCAATTTTTCTGTGTTTTTCTCCTTTGATGGAAAATTAATAAATAGGCATAACTCATTTCAAGCATCAATTGAAAGTCATATCAGAGTGTAGCAGTCGTCCTTGAAGTTCAGATAGACTTTCAAGGGTATGAAGTCATTTAAATAGTTTTTCTGCAACTACAATGTCCTTCCAAATTAATTATGCCCTTGAAAACCGTAAACAAAGAAGGCTGTTCAAAATAAACAATACAGGTTATGAGCTATATTTTCTGCTCGAAAATGATTAATTCATACTAAAACAATTGTTCAGAGAAAAGCCGTTTGTTTTTTCCCTCAAATAGAAGTCATAATTATTCAGGCCCCTAATATCTAATAATTGTTTTTGAATAAAACCCAACAAAAACAAAGTTGCATTGACATAGATAAGTTCATCTCAGTCCAATTCCTGGAGATTTCCCATCCTGTAGGTTTTCATTTCAACCCTAATTTGGCACACCTGATTCTACTAATTATCAGCTCCACAAGATCTCCAGCTGTGGAATGAGGTGTGCTTCAGTAGAGTCGAAATGAAAACCTGCAGGATGCTAGATCTTCAGGAACAGGGCTGGCTTAACACTGGTCTAAGGGAACTGTATCGTTCCCATGGTTCTCTCAGAAGAAACAAGAAAAAGTGTTGTAAAGTCAGGACATGGTTATAACTTTTCACTTTTTACTAGCCTTTTGGGTCGAAAATTAAGAACCATAAAACCATAGAACACTGGTAAATCTGCCAGGTATAGGATAAAAGTACATCTTTTATCACGCAACAGTAAGGCAAATAGTGAAGGAAGCAAATAAAAAATCAAGGGTAACAGTTGGAGATTAGGGGCTATAAAGTTTGGAGAACAAAGTCTTGAAATGCCTCTCTTTTGTTTTTGAATTAATTTTTTTCATTTTTTGTTTTTACATCAGCCATCACCTCCATGCCAATAGGATTTTTGGGATAGGCTGCCAAAAAGCAAAATTGATGAAGAGCAATCAACAAAAATCAGCACGTGGAGCACAGGAGAAGAGAAGGTCCAGTGCTAAACGATTGGAACTGGGTGTTGAGGTCACATGAGCCCAACGTTGAGCTTTTTGGCCATGTGCACCGTAGGCTAGTTTGGCATTGGAAATTCTCCGCTTGTGTTGAAAAGCACACCACACCTACAGTGAAATATAGTGGTGGATATTATAGGCGTGTTATACATTGACTGGTTCTGGAGTTCTTCATACAGTTTAAGGAATCATGAACTCCAGTGAATACCCAGATATCTTGGCCAAAACATTTCCCATTTCCAGGAAGCTAAAACTTGGCTGCAAAAAAAGTTTTCAGGAAGACAGCTATCCTAAACGGGCCTCTAAATCATCCAGGAAATGGTTGGATTGTCCACAAAAATACTGTTTTTCAATGGCCCTCAGTCTCAAGATTTGAAAATGATCGGAAATTTGTGGTTTGAATTGAAAAGGCCAGTTCACATGCATGGACCAAAGCATCTGGAGCATCTTGAAAGATACTCTATGGAGGTCAAAAATTCCCCGTAACATGTATACATAAATCTCATAACACTCTGAAGATGGCCTGGTGACACATCCTTGCAAACGGAGGGTGCACAAAGTACTAAACACAATGTGACTTTTTTGATCAAATAAATTTAGAATTCACAGTGTTTTTTTTATATTTATTTTTATTTAGTTGACTTCAGTGAATCATTATTGACGCAGTAAATTTTCGATACATTTGTGAACTGAATATGGACCAGCAGTTTTATTTGTTTTTATTTATGCAGTCATTTTGATCATCTTTATCAATGACGTGAATAATTTGGGATAATAGCAGATACGCATAAATGAAAATGAACACTGGCTAAACATTTTCAATTAGTATTTTGCAAAGTATTCCACATTTATTCATCATTGCTCACACTGCTAACTGGGATGGGTTTTTGAAGTTAACACAGATTTTATCATGCATGAACTTTAGAAAATTCTATTGGATGTAACCATTTCTGGTTAAATGAAACAAAAAGAAAACACAATCTCTTTAAGGAGAAGACCGGTTTGTATGTTTCCAATGATAGCTTGAGAAGTAAGATGTGGTAATAATGAACACACTTTAAATGTGACATTTGTCAATGGGCTCTAAATTCTGAACTAGCCACGCCAGATGCATTTGGTCATATTTGAATGACAAGCTGGCCAAAGGAAAAGCAGAAAATTAAATGCATAAATGATTATGATTGGGGCTTTAATAAATGCAATTAGTAGTGACGGCAACAAATTTGGGTAAATTATGAAATTATTATAAAAGGGTGTCTTGACTTAGTCAAAGGAGAAGGGAAATTATAAACGGGGGAAGAAGACCTACTGAAATGAAAAAAGCAGACTTATTTTGTTTAATTATATTCTGTTGATAGGTTATTATCGTTAACAATCAGAATATAATGAATGGTATTTGAAAACTCATTTAGTGGTTATTATTTTGTGTATTACAATTAAAATCACATTTGAGCTGCAGCTGTGTGGGTCAGCCTGCCACTCTCAAAACGTTAATGTGTGGACAGGGCCCTCGTGATTCGCTACCTAATCCAGATCGTGCCGGCGCTGACTGGCCAGAAGCCCTGCGCAACAGTGCGTGATTGGTCAAAAGTGAGGTCCAAGGGGACACCCTGTTTCATCATACTGAACAATCTACATTCTCTTATACACAATATATCCAAAGGTATCTGGACAACCCCTTGGTCTGGGGCTGTTTTTCATGGTTCTGCACTAGGCCCCTTAGTTCCAGTGAAGGCGAACCTTAACGCTACGGCATACAATCACATTCTAGATGATTCTGTGCTTCCACAACAGTTTGGGGAAGGCATTTTCCTGTTTCAGCTTGACAATGCCCAATGACAATTGCATTTAAGCATTCAGTGACTTGTTAAATTAATTTCAGCTCCAAATAGGACAAGAGCGGGGGTCTTCAAACTTTTCTGATCCAGAGACCCCCCACCTAGGCTCGAAGGCATGCAGGGGTACCCCATCATATGTTAAAAAAACAGTTATATTTAAAACAAGATTTTATATTTTGAAATATTTTCCTACCATACATTTATATATGGTCAAATGCATATCAGGTTCGGGACTTCCTACAGTACCTTCCAGGACCCCCAGGGGTCCACAGACACCCTGTTGAAAACCCAGGAGCGAGAGGCATTCATTAGTTCAATTGGAAACCTTGGTGCAAAGTAAAATAGACAGCACAGCAGTTTTTCCCCCCTCCCATGTGTAGGTATCCCAGCTGGATTGCAATAAAATCAAAAATCTATACTTATAACCAGCGAGCGGTAACGATGTAACATTCCTCTTGGCGGTAGGCGTTAAACCGATCCCATGTGTGAATAATTTCAAATAGATTATGCGTTTGCCGCATATTTCCAGAAAGTGATGGAGAAGCTCAAGCAATTCAGCATACAAAAATATGCAGTAGGGCCACTAAGCTAGGATCAGACAAGCTTAACTGCAGTAAAAGTGTCAAATTCTGTTCCATTCAATTTTCTGTGCAGATTCCTTGATATGTTGTGCAGGGTCTCAACAAGGATCCGTGCATATTCTGTATCCCTTATTTGTCAGTAAATAAATCAAGTAAATGAATAATTCTTGTTTTAGTGAAGTTTCTTTAAAAAAAAGACCTTGTGACAGAGAAATCTAATCCAGTGATCAGATGTGAAGGGCCTCTTTTTGGTTTTTTTTTACCACGGTGTTAAAAATGGAAATTGATTATATTAATTATATGAAAGGAGAGAGACTTTTTAACATCAAAAAACCAGCAGACTGATAATTCGATTCTCCGTTGAAACCAACTCATAAAAATGGGAAGACTCCTATTATGCGGGATATTAGGATATTATAAACCGCGCAATAATATTTTTACGGCATGATTGTGATGTGGCGAGGATAATCACAGTGATGGTGATGATAATGATGGTAATGTCATATTTCAGAACGGCGACCCTTTTTTTTTTTGCTATTCTTAGCGAGGAGCATTTGCATATTTTCCTCTACAGTGTCACGGTTCCTCCTTTTTCACACATGACTTAGTGTGGGACGAGGCTGCTTTTTCACACCTGAAACAATCAGACGCTGCGTCGGCTGAGAGCGGTAAATTACCGAACGGTTTCGACCGCTCGGCGAACGCGATACAAACCATTGCCTGAGCTGAGCATCGAGGCTGACTCTCAGCAAAGGCAACGCAAAACCGCAGGTAATGCTTTTACTAATGAGGCCAAAGCGTACTGTGTGCACATTTTCATTGCTGTTGCTGTTGCTGTTGCTACCAGTGCATGGTTTGAGTCTCATAAACAAACTTAAGTTTTTTAAATGAAATCGTCCCTTGAAATAATTAGGTTTTCGAAAGCCAAACTAAAACCGTTCAGGCATCCGCCGCAACAGACAAATGCGCACACACACACACACACACACACACACACACACACACACACACACACGCACACACACACAAATACACAAACACACACACACAGACACATACACAAACACACAGGCATGCGCACTCACACACACACTCACTCACACACGCACACACACACACACGCGCACACGCACTCACATACACACACACTCACACATGCACACACAGGCACGCACACACAGGCACGCACGTACGCACGCACACACACACACACGCACACACACACACACGCACAAATACACAAACACACACACACAGACACATACACAAACACACAGGCATGCACACTCACACACACACACTCACTCACACACTCACTCACACACACACACACTCACTCACGCACACACACACACACACACACGCACACACGCACACCAACACACAGGCACGCACACTCATGCATGTACGCACACACACACACACATACACACACACACACACACACACACACACACACATGCACCAGGCTACTGCCACCACCCCCAGCCAGTAACTGCGGCAGAGTGCCTATATGTTTTACTTGACTTCGTTGGAGTGAATAAAATGGGCAGGCAGCGGTGTCCCTTGTAATGATTTTTCTTTCCATTAACTGCAATCAGCTGCTGTTTACTTTCCGGCTGAAGGTGTGAACTGCCTGATGAAACGCTGTGTGTGTGTGCACGCGTGTGTGTGACAGAGTGTGTGAGTGTGTCTGTGTTGTGTGTTTGTGAGTGTGTGTGTGTGTGTGTGTGTGTGTGAGGGAGTGTGTGACAGTGTGTGAGTGTGCGTGTGAGTGTGTGTGTTGTGTGTGTGTGCGTGTGTATGTTTGTGTATGCGTGTGCGTGTCTGTGTCTGTGTGTGTGTGTGCATGTGTGTCTGTGTGGATAGGAGTGTCTGTGTGTGTGTTTGAGTGTCTGTGTGTGTGTGTGTGTGTGCGTGTGAGTGTGTGAGTGCATGAGTGTGTGTGTGTGTGTGTTTGAGTGTCTGTGTTTGTGTTTGTGTGTGTGTCTGTGTGGAAGGGATGGGGGGGAGGGGGGTTATTGAACCATTTTACATACCCACTAAGAATGTAATATGGCCCACCTATACAGCTAAGCCCTTAACTGATACCTGCTGTTTTGTGGATCCGCTGTTACTGGGTGTCCTCAAACGAAATCCAAATCACTCTCCTCAGCCACGAAAACAAACAACAAGCCGGTAAACAAAGAGCTAGGCAAGGATGCAGGGCAGATGCAGAGAAACACACTGCAATTTCAGAAAAAAAATCCAAACAAAACCCGTTGGTGTTTAAGTGCTTCAGGTCACATTGAGAGAAACAACGCTCACGATAAATGTGTCAGTGTGCAGTAACTTCTGTGCTAAGAGAAAATAAAGACTTGACGTATGTAACACACGAGGAGAATGAAACAGTTTGAAGCAGGGATGAAGACCGACCATAAATCGGGTCCCTTATTTCCGCTCTGCAGTACGTATCGCTTTATTGTGCCCCAAACGCTTGCGTTACGGCCTCAAGGACCTGTTAAGCTGCTTGCTTGTTTTGCAGAGTCAAAAAAAATGCGAAATTCAGAAATGAAATTTTACTTTTTAGTTTAGCTGCTGTACTCCGGACTAGAGGTGGAGAAATGAGAGTTTCATTTTATACAATGCTGAGGGGCAACTGGCAGGGCAATTTGAGAGTACATACAGCAATACATGGGATGCCTGTGTTCAATCTGGAGTCTGAATACTGTGGAAAGACATTCAGCTAAAAATAAAAATAAAATAATAAAAGCTCAAAAATACGCGACTAACTGGGCCGACAGCGTTTACAAACCTGACGTAGCAAACAGACTTTCAGGAGGGAACCTAATAACTAAAGCGAAAACTCGAATGGTAATTAAATCACACGTGGTTACATACACATTTTTTAAGAGGCTTCCTTTTGAGTTTCCCATCTGTTACATTGAATGCGATATGAAAGCGTATCAAGCAAGATGGATGGTTGTCTGCACGGTTTGTAATGAATACATTTTGAGCCAATTGACCAGGTACGCAATTGAATACAATTTTCTTCTTTAAATTGTGTTTTACAGTAAATGCAAAACACAACAGCTGTTCCGTCTTTTAAATCCATAGCCGGTCTGCTTTGCTTGCGGTTGCAAACACAGGCACTCCAGCAGTGCTCCACGAACACAAAAACAAGGCCTCGCTTCTGTAAACAGCGCGTGACAACGACGGCTGAATCAAACGCCGTTTCAGAATGGAAGCCCGCGCCACGGGTCGACCGATGATTTCGGTCGGCCTTCTTCAGCGAGCGCCCCGCTCGACGCGTCGCAAATTTTTAGGGGAGCGCTTCGCGACCGCCGTTTCGGAAAAAAACACGTGGCGAAATAACTCGGGGAGGAATCATTTTCACGGACAAAACGCAGTGTGACCGGAGGTGTGAGAAACACCTCAAAAAAAACAAAAAAGACAGAGAAGCACTCCTGCTGCACGGAGCCTGTCTCTCGAGCCCTGGGTTGCAGATCACGGTAACGCAGTAAATAGAATACCGGCATTCCAATGGCTTCAGTGTCGGGCAAGATTTGCGAGTGGGATGGAGTAGGAGGGGGGACGTGGGGGGGGGCATCAAGGGTATCAGCAGTTACCCCCGTGCCCCTTCACCCCCCGTGACCCGGGCTTTTTTTTTACGCTGGACGGGGCGAGCGGTTGGGAAATCTCTCTGCCGCCATTGGCCGGGGCCGAGCCTCAGATGTGCTAAGCGCGAGGTAAGGAGGGTGGAAATTGCAATTCCGCGCACATACCTATAGCCTCTCCCCAGCCGCTACCCACAGCACTCTCAGCACCGGGAAGCCCCGTGGTTCAGACAGGCACCACAGCTTCAAAGGCATTCCTGCCCGAGTCCATTGATTATTCTCAAAAAAAAGGCCCACTTTTGCAAATTTAGAGCAAACATTTCCAGCAGTTGCAGTTTTGTAAGTTTCAACAGTTCCCTCATCAAGAGAGAGGAGGACCAGTGTCAAATGCTGGTTCGTTAAATCCTATATTAAGGCAATGGTTGTTTTCCCATGCCCAAGATATATAAATAAAATATATATCATTAAAATGTGTTACTTATGTACAGTACAATATTTAAAGGAAGCATACTAGGAACAGATTAAAATGTGTCTTATATTTAGAGAAACCTTCCATGATACCGAAGAGGTTTGGAAACAGCACCTTTTTTTTTTTGGAAATTAAATATAAATGTATTTACCCCAACTCACAGAAATACAGTGTGTGTTAATTTATTGGAAACATAACTATTTTAGATATGGTTGTGGGCACACATATGCTGTTCATCTGGTGTAGTGGGAGGGAATTTGACTGAATAACATGATGGGGTTTGCAGGCTTGAATCCATTTGTTTGACATTTCCATTGCACCCCTGAGTAATGTGTGTCCAGAATAGTTGGCTGTTGAAATTTATATAGTGTGTAAAAGGAGTAACACATGCAACCCCGTACATGCTCAGTGTTTGCAAGTAGACAGTGTGTTAAGGTAAAAGAGCTGCAGGTCTTCCATTAGTAGGAATTGACTGAATGTAATTGAATATGGCATATGGAGTTCGTTCTTGGTGCATCCACCATCTGGACATTTTCATGTTCTCTAATAGGGTCACAGATACGGGCATTGCGTTTTGTTTTCTGACAACGTGACCGATGTCTTTCGGCCGAGGCTAACTAAAACAAACCTCCAAAATGTAAGCAAACGTAAAAGCCAGCAGAATTCTCAGTGCGGTTTTCAGAACTGATTCACTTTCAAGCTCCGTCTGGGAAATGGGCACCAACACTGTTTTTATATTCAATTTCTTTTCTTTTTTTTCAGATTTTATTTTTAACAATGGCACGACCAGCTCAGAAAGCTGTCCAGCCAAGAAGGGAAAGATGAGCTGGAGAAGAGGACCGGGGACGAGCTGACCGAGGAGCCGGCGGTGGGACGGAGTCACGGAACACCCGCGGATAAACGAACGCTCTTCGCGGTGCGAGTGTTTACACGCGCCGAAAGGCCCAGAGAAGCCGCGGTATCGCTCCTGTTGTCATTGGAGGGGGGCCAGAGAGCGCTGTGCAAATGTATGCAAATGACAGGCATCTGTGGGGAGGAAGGGGAAGGGGGTGTGGGGGGGGGTTTGGAGAGGGGTTCGCCAAAACGTGTCAGAGGGACATCTGCACCGTACAAACACACCGGCCCCCTTTTTTCAACACCCGCCGTGCCTCGCCTGTCGATTCGCGCGCCGACCCCCCCGGTGCCAGAACCTTCCGCAGCCAAAGAAAGCAGCAGCAGCAGCCCTTTCCACGCCTGGGAGGGAGAGAGAGAGAGCGCCGGTGTTCACCTTAGCCCGTCTCCCCGGGTTCGAATGGCATTCACCGTGACCGTCGCCGTGGAGAAAAAAAACACCGCGCTGTGCCACAGTTTTCCCCCAAAAACGCTGCGTGACCTTCAGCTTCGTAGCATTAATTACAATAAAAAATGTCACCATAGCATTATATGACCCTTCCCTCTTGGAAAGGGTTTCGGTCATTTTGGTTTTTGTTTTTTTTGGCAGACTTTCTTATTTAATCAGTCACGGCAAAAAACAAGCCGTGCACAAGTTTAGGTGGAATGAATTTTTTATTTTATTAATTTTACTTCTCGTTATTATTTTACCAGACGTGTAGCCCAGATGGAGACCTTCAAGGTAGGCTCAAAGGTTGTGCAGATGACCTTTGGAGAACTATTTTTAGACCGAGCAGGCCGTCAAAACAAAGGGGCTTTCTTAGCGAAGTTTGCACACACCTTTAAAGAACAAAATATGTAAAATCGGAGATAAAGGGGGCAATACAATATCTTTTCTTAGGAGGCTGGGTTTAAAATGGTCTGATTTTCATTTTTTCAGAAAAAGAATGACAAATTATCACCACAATCAAGCTCTCCCTGAAAGCACAATATACACTTGCAGTTACAGTTTCTCTCTCTCCTTCGGTCTCTCTCTCCCTCTCAAGATCAGCACTAGCGCTGACAAATGACGCTAGCCATCTGCAAACTGATGACGATGCCGAAATGCATGCCCGTATTACACGCATCCCATGTGCATTTGCATCTACATAGGCATTTAGCTGACCCTCTGATCCCCTATGTACAAGTGCATCCATCCATAAATGTCAAGGCAACCAGAAGTCATCAAATCATCGGTGTCACAACCAATAGTAATTGTCAATGCATAAACTTACAACACAAGGTAATATAAAGTGCCATAGGAGGTACAAGGGAGACTGGGAGATGTTGTGCCTTAAGTTGCAATGTATTTAGCAAATGGACATAATGTGCATCTTGTAGTATCTAAGAGGTAGTATCTAAGAGGATACTGCATAGTGCCCTGTGCACTATCCTCTAGAAAAATCCACCAATTCAGTCTCACACGAAAAAGAAATATATTTGAAAATGTACTTAGTCGGCACACCTCTGAGTAAATTGTACTCCTGCCGAAATTCTCAGGGTGACGTTTAACGGTTTGGAGCCATGCCTCGTTCCCTCACATGAACCTCAGCATCGTCTGTCGTTCCCATAATTGCACAGGTGCGTTGCTTTTTTTATGTTGCCGGCTGATTTCAGCTGACTTGTTTTTTTTTCTGTTCTGAAGCAAGAATACTCCATTTTAGAGAGCTAATGCGTCCTAGGCAGCAACAACAACAACGATCTTCCGGGCGTTTCTGTCCTTGGGTTTGTCCTGACTCATCGTACCCCTGATTCCACAATGGAGCAGTTGCTAGAATCACTAAAGAACAATCTGTGAGTTCAAAAAGGTTCCGCGACCTGGATGATATTATGAGACCTGGAGAGGCTTTTTTTCTCAACATCGATCCCTATAGACAAAACACTCGCTGCTATGAGTGGCGCATTTATAGTTGTTAAGGCTGTAAGTCGCAGCCTTTTATTTTCACAAGGCTATCCCTTTCTAAGCGGACATGAGAGAGTTGTGTTTGCACCCCCCCCCCCCAACTCTGTATTTCAAAGAGCAATTACCCCTCTGTGCGGCCATGACCCCGCCATGCTTCGGCAATGCCGGAAAATGGGAAAACGACGATGAATTTATCACAGTAAATAATCTGGACAATCGATAGCGATCGTGCATCACAGTATAATCGGGATAATCAGTTGTGATAATGCACCACTGTAAACAACTGGGATAATCAGTGGCGATAATGCACCACTGTAAACAATCGGGATAATCAGTGGCGATAATGCACCACTGTAAACAATCGGGATAATCAGTGGCGATAATGCACCACTGTAAACAATCGGGATAATCAGTTGTGATAATGCACCACTGTAAACAATCGGGATAATCAGTTGTGATAAAGGACCACTGAAAACAATCGGGATAATCAGTTGTGATAATACATCACTGTAAACAATCAGGATGATCAGTTGCGATAACACACCACTGTAAACAACTGGGATAATCGGTTGCGATAACACACCTCTGTAAACAATCGGGGTAGTCAGTTGTGATAACGCATCGTGGTAATTAATCAAGACAATCAGTTGTTTTTTTGGTTAATGAAAACTCCAGACAGATAAAAAGCTTGTTCCGCGCAGGGAGGAGGGAAAGGTGGGATTATCTCCAGGTTTTAATTTCTCTGCAGCTCCTTATCTTCACTCTGGCTCTGACCACCGCGCGGGTTATCGTACCGCGCGACCGGCAAGACTCGTTTATTCTCTAATCCAGTCAGACACAGCCTGCGCCGCCGTCTTTATCTGGGTGAAAACAGCAGGCCTTTCTCCAGAAGGGCGAAGAGGGGACCCGGGCCGCTTTGAGGGGACCTCCTACGGCGGGCTGAGCGGGCGCTCTCTCGGGGAGCGATGCGCGTAGTTAAAAGTACAGGCGCGGCGCTGGCCTCGGGGAGCGGGGCGAGCGCTCACATATATCATGTTCGCCACACGCGCTGCAGGGAGAGAGGAATTCAGAACGTAAGCATTCGCCTGTGCTCTCCACACACGCATGTGCAGACACACACACACCCACACACACACACCCACACATGCACACACACACACACACGCACATACACACACACAAAGCGCTATATAAATGCAGTCCATTTACCATTTACATGCACACACATACGTGCACACACACTCACACATGCACACACACACACACATGCACGCACACACGCACACATACACCCACACATGCACACACACACACGTACACACGCACATGCACACCCACACACACAGACAAAATGCCCCTAATGTCAGAAATGCACGTCTAAATGAGTGCCATTATCAACAGACATTGATCCCAAACACAGAAAGGCAGACGGCCTCTATATCGCTGTCCTTGAAGCACTGCACGCTGCTCAATGGGCTTTTAGAGGCAAGGGCAAAAAGCACAGCTAATGGAAACCAAATAAAAACGTCTGCGAGGGTGGAGGGGGGGTGGGGGGTGGGGGGGCGGTTGGAGGGCGCTTTCCCTGTCCTCCTGGGGGGTTAGGCTCCACGGAATCGGGGGGGAGAGAGAAACACGAGCGCCGACAAGGGGCTAGAAAATGTCCGCTGTCCGCCATCGCTCTTTAACTCTCCCCCTCTTCTCCTAAACCCCCCCCCCATCCCCCAAACCCCAAACCCCAACCCCCAACCCCGGTCCATCTGTTTTCAATTTTCTCAGCATGTGTGACAAACGGCAAAAGAAATTCCACCCCAGCCTCCCCCCCCCCCCCCCCCCCCCCCCCCCCCGGCTCCAGCCCCGCTCTGTCTGCGGGTCTCGCTTGGCACGGAGGCCGGAGCGGGGGCACCGATGCCAGGCTGGCGAGGCCCGGGCGCGCCAGCTGAAACGGAGGGGAGAGGAGGCGTCCGGCGCCCGCGCAAAAGACGGGCGCGGAGGAGACGCCCGGGAGCCCGGCCATATCATCAGTCACGTACCGCCGGTTCGACCACAGCCGCCGGCGGCGGCGGCGGCTGCTTCCTCGCGGCCCGTCGCGGGGTTTAAGCGTAGCCGAGCCCCGGCCCCGAGGAGCCGCGGTGGGGGGGGCGGTGGAGACGAGTCTCCGCGCCGTCCGGGCTGGCAAGCGTACCGGACAGATGGACGAAGACACGGCCCGCTCCCCGATACCTTCGCTCTCTGCATTGCTACATACGTTCTGTGGCAACAAACCAGGGACCCCCCTGAATCCACAGCTACGTAAAACTGCAGAATTTTCCTGTTTGGCAAATTCAGAACCCATACATGCTGTTTCTTTAGTGTTAAAAAAAAAATCTTTTTCTTAAATCTCACATATCTGCATCGCGCTGTTTTTTGGATTACGGGAGTTTGGAAAGGGGGAACAAAATGAAATTGTTTTGGCTTTTTTCCGTGGAGGATGTTTGTCCCTTAATATACTCCAGAAGACGGACGGCTCATCCCCTCAGTGTAGTCCTGTGGAAGCTTCAAAGAGAATGTTTTGAGGGAAAGTTATCACACGGCGTTCAGCTTGCCATCTTCCCCGAGCTTCTGGAGATCGTACAACTGGATTTCTTCCAGCTTTTTTTTTTGTTGTCTCATTCCCCACATCTCCAAAGTGGATATCAAACAAATCTGTTCTTCTGTTCTCAGAAGAAGGGAACGCTATGCCTCAGTTGGGAAACAAAACAGGAGTTCTCAAAGACGTGGCAGACCTAGGGATATAAGTGCCCCGACATTAATGTCTTGTGAATTGCTAAAACAATCTTTAGAAACTACTCGGTTCGCAGCTTTCAAATTTGCAGGATTTCATGGCAGCCTGTAATTCTGACAATGCCTGCGGAAAGCCTAATACCACAGGACTTTGATGTAGCTGACAGTGGTTATAAGGACCACTTTGTTTTGCAGATACACTGGCAGTCAGCGAGCAGTTGTGTGGCGTTTTAAGGATTGCAAATGCCTTTCATTGGTATGTTTACATTGGACACGATGGAAATTATCTCCAGCATGGAACGCGGAATGTAAAATGCCTATTTTTACTGCCCTGCTTCTCCTTCATCATGAATTATGGAGGATTTTTTTTTGGTCATAATCTTCCAATATATTCATTTGTGAATTGTAACATTCTGATTAAAATTTCTTCGGAGCTGCGCGAGGCATTTATTCACAGATCCATTCACGCATTAATATCCAAGTAATCCTCCTCCCCTTGGCTTAGCAGAGTGATCATGTGCCCTCTTTTCTCTCTCTATACATCTCTCCCCTTATCTGTCTACACATATGCATACATGCATGCAGGCATGCACACTCATGCATACACATACGAACACTCAGGCACACACATACACACACCCACGCACACGCGCGCGCACACACACACACACACACACACACAAACATAATAACTTTGCTCTGAACGCTAATATCCTACATGTAACATGTCGAGAGAGGGAGAGTGGCTGTGAGCAGAGGTTTGTAAACTTACAAGCCGTGGCTACAATGGCGACATCGATATCTGAAAGATACTATACAACAGGGAAGTTATCATTTGTAAGCAACGGGTGTTGTCACTGCAGAATAGGTACCAATTACACAAGCTTAAGATGTGAGAGTCTTTATATATATATATGTGTCCATATCATGATGATGATGATATATGACTATGATGAGATGTGTGGTGTGGGCTCCTCTGAAGCCCAGGGCCCAGCTCTCCTAGGTATTAAGCAAGCAGAAACAGGAATTTGAACCTTCTCTCTGTGGCTTTGTAATCTCTACAGTACATCTCTACATGATGACTAACGCTCTCTGAGCTCCCAGAAAAAGCCAACTGTTCCTAATCATAGTAGAACATCGTCTTCACTGTCAGTTCACCCACGCACGCATGGACGCGCACACACAAACACGTATTCACGCACACACACAAACACGTACACACGCACACACACAGAAACACGTACACACGCGTGCGCATGCATACACACATACGCACACATGCAAACACGTACGCATACACACACACACAAACACGTACACACGCACGCACACGCACGCACGCACACACAAACACATGCACACACGTACGCATGCACATACACGTATGCATGCATGCACACATGCACCGCCAGCTAGTTCACGTGATGTTGTTTGTTTTCAAAACCCACCCTTTTTCTCTTTCAAAGAGTTTTTATTTCAACATCTTCGCTGAGGTGGGAATGGCAAGTGTTTAAAAAAAACAAAAAAACATTTTCATGCGTATGGACGGGAATTGAGTTCCGCCATTTTCTATGCATTATAATCAATACCCCCCCGTTTATCTTCCGCTTGAAAAACAGGCGCTGACTGACAATAGCAGTGGATTAAGACTCACAAGGTGCTCCTTCTCAGGTTTCCAATACGCCTATGAGCGAAATGAGTGTTTTCATATGCATGACCACAGGCCCAGCACCAATTCAGCAAAAAAATTCAAAAGCCTCTCTCTCTCTTCTCTTCTGCCTTTCAAATCCAAACAAGTGGCTTTTTACCAAGAAATGACATAATACACAATACCCGAGCCAACATTCGGCATTTAAACGCGATGCTTGTTCGCTCTTATTTAAAAAAGAAAAAAAAAAGAAAAAGAAAACTCAAAATGTCAGAAATACAATTTTAAACAAACAAATTGGTCGCTCTGACACCAGAGGGAGAAAATACTAACTGAAATGTGTACAAGTGAATCCTGGTAAATGGAAATGAATAGGCAACTCAAAAACGCTAATGAATGCGTGTACCATGACACACGCCATGAATAAACATTTGTTTTGTTCATGCAGAAGTCGATTTGTTACGCATATGATCAAGCAAATGAACTCAGATGCTTGACTTTAATCTGATTTACAGTATATGAGAACCTGAATGAGACAAAAAGGCTATTGGGTAATCATTGCTTTCGATATTAACGATAATGTCTCCGACATATGGTGTTGTGCTCAAATAATAATTATTTCTGAGCTACAGGAAAATATTAATATTGGAATCATTGTGAGCAGAGGGAGTAGCTGGAATTATGTTTATATTTATTAATAATACCATGCTGCGTGCATCGTGTAGAAACGGCATGCCTCATATCTCAGTGAAAAAAAGAAATAAATTATGGAGCTTCGCTTTTTAAAACTGTGATTGGTGGCCACTAGACCTTAATAGTTATTTCCAAATTCACGACAGTCAATTAATATCCATGAGAGGCCGTAGATGTGTTTAATTTAAGTCCTCCCTCACTGTCGAACTCCTGTTCATCTCGGCCTGACAGAGCTTAACGGTAATCTCCCCACAAGGGCGGTAACGCGGACAGACTCATAAATTACGACAGCAAACGAGGGCCGCTCGCTTCCTCTCCCCGCCTCGACCCTCGCAGACGAAAAGGCGCCGGTGTTTCGTGAAAGGCGAAACCTAAACAAGTCAGCAATTCGTGCGTTATATGAAGTAACGCGTTTATCGTGATGAATCCGTTCGAGGGTACGTACGGTGCGAGATGTGTCGTTCGTCGTTCTGCGGACTCCCGTTAGAATGAATTCAAACTCCCTCCTCAGAAAGCGTTTGACGCGTGTCATCATAACGCTTTCCCATAATGCAAATGCTTTCACAGTCTGATCGCACGTTCGGCGTGCAGAGTAAAGCCTCATTTTCCGCACGATAAAAATATATTCTTTTCTTTCCGCATGCCTTCTCTCTCTCTCTCTCTCTCTCTTACTTCGACGATTGCTTCAGAAAGAACTGGAAAAAGAAAGTGAGGCCTAAATGTTCCCTTTCACGGGGTGAAAGTGTTCCATCATCAGCGTCGCACAGGAATAAGAGAATATGGGCGTGGCTAAATTAGCCTGTTCCCCGTACCCACGGACGAGGGACAACCGCTCGCCTCTCTCCCCAGACCACTGTGCGCTTTCTAGAAAATTCTGTCTATATTTTCACGGATCAAATTCAGCACACGTTCTTCTCGGTTGCATCACGAACAAACGCCGAGCTATAAAAATGCAGAAGAAAAAAAAAACAAGCAGATCCAAAGCCGGTAATTCCTGTAACGTAATGCACATGTAATTCCTGTCTAAAACTCACCAAAGCCCCCACGAAGAGGCATTACAGCAAGTCAAAGATAGAATGGAAGGATTAAGAGGTCCATAGAGTCAGATGATCAGTGGATGAACATAAACTTTGAGGGAGGCTCTTGCAAACATTAATCCTCCTTAGAAGTGTCAGGATAATTTCCATGTTTCATTAAATTTAATATTTAAGCGCCTCGTTCTGTGCCCCCCCCCCTTTTTCTCTAGGATTTCATCCACTCAATCTCGCTCAGTCAGCCACCCCTATCTCGGTCTCTATTGTTGATTTGCATGTGACATCAGGCTGCCAGGTCTTTTAGCATCACGGTTGAGAAGTAAGAGGAACACACAATGTGCAGCTCAAAAGGTCCACACACACACACACACACACACACATGCACATGCGCTGTAGATCATTCTAGGTAAAAGCGGAAAATTTGTCAGAGAACAAACCATGTGACCTTTAGAGTCGTTCACCCAAACCACCCAATCACACGTTTATCACGTGTAATAAATATTCCATGTGATAAACGCGGAATATAGAATGGGATTTTCCACAGCTGAAACGTTATCAGCATGAACACAAAGCTGGAAGGTGTGATTAAATATTACTATTATCATTAAGCACTGGTTATTACCATGGATAATAGATTCTAATGTTGAAGTCGAGACCCTGTAGCAGACATATACACAGCAGGCTAGAAACCCCGCTGCTGGAATGCAGGTGTAATGAGGAAATATGTGCTTTTGCTTCGGGAGCTGCCATCGACGATGGGAGGGACCTTTTATAGATCAACAACTGCCGTGAGCTGAGAGAGGAAACATAAAGAAAAAGAACCGTGTTTACAAGCACTTCAGCTTCCGCGCCCACGATTGCGTTTCCCAAAAACGGTCCCCTGGATTTAACTGACAGTCGACCTTAACGTTGAGTTACAAAGGGATGCACGCGTTTATTTTTTCTTTTTCGAATCCTACTATTTCCTCCTCTTTCCGTTGGGCGATCACCAAACTCGCTGATCTACACCGGCAAAGATGAAAAAGCAGCACTTGCGGTTAATTGATTCAAATCCGAGGACAAAATGTCAACGGAATCCAGGTATACGTGCTACCCCGGGCATTCAGAGGCACACAAAGGACCCTGTTATTAATCTTCTGAAAAAAAGCACCACGATTGATCAGCAGACTGTTAAAACCGCAGAGCCGGCCACCGAAGATGTGTCGTTTTAACCCGTCCTGGGTGGCGGCGCTGAAAATGAAAAGGTCTGGGAATCAAAGGCCTATGATTAAAAGCAAGACGGCCGCGATCGATAAAGTTCTCTTTGGTCCGCAGTCAGTCTGGGGACTTCAGAAGCACTCTTATTCTGGTCAAAGTGAGTTTGTACTTGTGCGAGAGAGCACAATCTGTAATGTGTCCTTGATCGTGCTACGCTAGGCCGGAGGCCACACAACCGCTTACGTATTTAAAGGCCATCTGATGAATAAACAAATAAATAAATATTATCATGATATGTTTACTGCTTAAAAATGTTAGAGCACAAAGGAACATATGTGCTTAAACCAACTACAAGCCAGGTGGCCTTTTTGGGGGCAAAAAAATAAATAAATACAAAAAACATAATATTACCTTGTAGTTATTGTTTAACATACAGCCTATTTTCAGGAATGAAACCAACCCTGGGGGGAAAAAAAGAAGAAGTAACGTTCACTATCTCCCAGGAAACACTTTTCCCGGATTTGTTTTCTCATAGAAGCACCTCACGTGCCCTTTAGACGGCTATAGAATAACACATTGCGGTGTGGTGACATGTAGGGCTTAAATGAACTCAAAACACAACGCGTTTCAGACGCGAAGAAGAATGACAAAACAGGAAGCCCCTCAGAAACGTGATCCCGGATGCGACCCTCATTTTGTCTCCCCTGATATTTCCCCAAAAGTCTGTGTCAGGAGTGGGGATGCACATTCTTTGGCCCGAGACCCTATTGTTCCGTGTTGCTTTTAGTCAGAGATAATGGCGTCCACCAATCCCATCCCCTTTTGAGTAACGACCACTTACTTTGTGCTAAGTCACCCCTGCAAATGAGCCCGCTACTCTCGGCGTTTGGATAAGCTTTTACTGAGGTCATTGTGTGCTTTAAAAAACCCCTGCTTTCTGGGCCAACCAATCAGGCTCCTCCCTCTGGGCTGTTGTGAGGGAAGGGTTTGTCTAAGGCCACAGGGTGGGTTTTTTTTAGAGAGCAGCAAATTGGCATCGCACTAGCTGCAGCCCAGGCAAGAATCAACAGGCAGCCCGCCCAACCACCCACCCCCCCCCCCTTTGCAAAAACACGTTCCGCACAACAACTTCTACATCTTCCATTTGGGCATCGGCTCACCAGGAAATGACTTCACGCATGCAACACGTATTAGAAAATTGCACGCGCAGCATAAGCCTTGACAGGAGCTTTTGCCATCACCCCGAGTAACTCAGTAAAAAAAAAAAGTTCGGGGGATTGTAAAAATCGAAGAGCTCTTCAGAACCGAGGGGGGGGAGCCAAGAACCTTGGGGATGCGGTACTGCAATCAAAGCATAATCTCGGCTCATTCCCTTCACAAACTAAACCAGTAGACTATATGCGTAGGGATAAACTGCTAAATATCTTAGATAATGCACCCATTCGTCACCATCTGTAGGAAAAGTACATAGTTCCCAACTTGCGTTGTTGGGGATTGTGAAAATCGGAGGGATTTGTACACATTAATTTGAAAAGTAAACTGATTTAGATAAGAATGGTGCCATACTGAGACCATGCCATACCATAGTAGAAAATAATACAAACCATTAACTTGTGATTTCATAGTATTACATTGACATATAATCTCCTTTTATTTTGACAGAAGTCTAGGATGCATTGGACCTTTGTAATGTGCATATTTCTGTCAGTTTAAATGCTGAATGTTTATTTGATTAATTGGTCTTCAAAATGGGATGAAACAGTTGGGGGGTGCGCTCAGCTGTTAATTTATTCATCGATTTATTTTGGGAGTGTTTAAGATCGCCCCATGCTATTTCCATCATCGCCGAGCTTTGATTGGGTGCTTTCTGAGCTTCATTATCAGAATTGTAAGTGAGCAAAAAAAAGAGAAAAAAAAAGGTTGAGAAGGGAGAGCAGTAATTTGACTGCAGCTGCTGGTGGTTCATGTAGGGCTGGCATCCTGCTGGACAAGGCCTCCAGCGTTCGCCAGGTGAACAACCCGAATGATGGGAACCAGGTGTAGAAACGGTTCTGCGTCACCACATGAACAGCAGCAATGAAACGGCACAAACAAAAAGTCACTGCAGCCGCCCTCTTGTGCGGGGGGACTTCTGTTAATAGTGCGTTTCTGGTGAGCGGAATTCTCTGAACGTACTCGCAAACATATCCTCGCCCTTTCTGCAGTCCTAATGGACTGCATTTGTATAGCGCTATTATCCAAAGCGCTTTACGATTGACGCCTCTCATTCATCCATTCACACGCACACACACACTCACACGCCAATGGTGAAAGGCTGCCATGCAAGGTGCCAATCAGCTCGTTGGGAGCAATTAGGGGTTAGGTGTCTTGCTCAGGGACACTTCGACACGCCCAGGGCGGGGGATCGAACCGGCAACCTTCCGACTGCCAGACAACCGCTCTTACCTCCTGAGCTAATGTCTTACAACCGTTCGTGCCATACTTTGTGTACCGATAAACGGTTATCTAATCCAGCATCGTTCTATAACTTCGCCGCTAATTTGTTTAAACAATGAGAATGAAATTAAAAACTGGTGTTTACTTCACGGTAATGAACGACAAACACGAACAGGTGGAAATGTAGGCCTGTATTAAGGATTTTCCGCGATAAGGCTGTAAAATAGCAGATTCCTCAAAGATTTTCTCTGCGTTTTCATGGGCACGGAGTTCACGTTTTCTGAAACAGTTGTATATGGTATATCGAATAAAAAAAAATTGCATATCAATCACTCTCGGCCTCTAAGTATGCTGAAACATTACTAATTGTATCCATCCTTCCAGTTAATGTTATTTTAACTCAATAGTATTATTGCCTTCGCTGGTTACGAGCACCATAATATGTCATATTAATGATCAATTATAAATTATGGTCCATAATATCAACTTATATGTTGCTGCACAAATTGCACTGCTCTAGAATGTAGCTTTCAATTATCAAGAGACTTTTAATCATCTAGGCATATAATCTGTTAAAATCTTCCCCATTTCCATATTCTTTCTTACACACAGAACATACACAGGGACAAGGGGACAAGACAATTTCATTTCAGTGTCATTTAGGATTTTCCTAAAGTTGGCTGTTTCGCTAGCTAACTATTACATGCATATGTAATTGTGGGAGGAAGATCACCTTACAAAAGGGTGCGTTTGATTAATAATGTGAGATTAATCAAAATATGAGTAAACATTCATCTGATATTCTGAGAATATACTAAAAGAGTAAATGAATCGGCCCTTTTGCAATCAAACACTCTTTACTGAATCACACCCTAGCTCTTCATGAAGCAGATGTTTTCTAACTGACAATTAGTAAAACCATTACGAAACATTGGAAGTGGTACGTAGTAAGTGTTACTTGCAATAGTACTATTCCACTATTTCTGCATTCCTTGGAAACTGCAGTAAATTATTGTGTGATTGCCTGGCTTGATTGAACAAGTAAAGCATAAATTATAAAGATTAGGATCGCTGGCATAGATAGTGTAAGTAGAATCACTGTAGACAGCGGAAGGCTTGCCTCGTCCTTGATCCAGGTCATTCATCTACACCAGGCAGCGAAACACATGAACCACTTGGGAGGGTTAGACTAGATGCTCAGTGCGAACTCAATCCAGAGAGACAGCGCATGAAATCCCCCACAGCTGCTTGGAGAGTCACACATCTGCAGCGTCTAAAAACCATACCGAATGCGGTCGAAAGCGTACCGAAAAAAAAAAAAACACGTTTTAGGAATCTCCGAGACGATTAGGTAGCGTAAATCTGCGCGATATTGCATGCGCAATAAGTCATACCCTCAATTACGTCTTTTTTTTTCAAAACATGAAGATGATGAAAAATTCAGCTACAAGCCTGTTAGGTGACAGGTCATTTCCATGGCAACATCCGCAATAACAGAACCGTGTTGTTTCGTAGCGGCAATCAGCGAGATAAGAGAGAAAGAGGGAAAAAAAAGAAGAAGACGAGACTGTATTGTTTTGAAGCGGCATTCAGAAGAGCCATTTTGACAAAATGCAGGGGATGGAAAGGCGAGGGGAGATTTTCATCACCCTGTAATTTTATCACCTCCAATCATTCCCTGCCTCGGCGAACGGCCGAAAAGGCCTTGATATTAAAAAGGCAAAACCGCGAAAAAAATAAGCAGCAGGCTCAAGCAGACAAGGTCAATTCTCCTGTGCACAGGCTGCTCTTGAGTGAATTATCTTTGATGGTGCCTTGCCGGTGGGGTTCAGAAGATACACGAGGCCTGTTACGGGTACAGCCACCGCCCCCCCTCCAAACACCCCCAGATCCACAGGGTGACTCCAGCCTGGACACCCATGTAATCCCCACGTCACTACCGTAACCTGGGTGATGACTGTAATCCCCCATGTGGACACTCTCACAGCCCTTTTCACGCAATTCAGGGACCCAACCGAACCAACAATTCCTTAAATGCATTATGGGTAAACTGGAAATGAACCGAAAAGAAAATAAAATTCAAATGATCTATTGAGCATTATGGGTATTTCAGCTAAATTCCTGAGCGCCATTTCAGTTTCCTTTCCCGAATGAACTGAACTGAGAGGGAATTGACCCAACCCTGATACCCACGGTTGGCTTTGTGTCCTGTTTTTCCAGTTCAGGACAGGTTGGAGTTAATGGAGTCTGCAGGGCATGTTGCTGACTGGCTGCTAGGCCAGGCGGTGTGATAGGGGTACATGAGCAGGGGTGTGAAATCAATGTTTTTTTTTTGTGCCTTGGCGTATTTTGGCACAGGGCGGGAACAGCTGGCCGGACGGGGTGGGGGGGGCAAGTCTGACCGCTTTTTTCGGTCGTCCCGCGATGGTCTCACTTTTCGGCAGGCGGATTAACGTCTGGCCTCCTCCTCGAGCAGCTCTGCTGTTTCTGCAATCGACACTGGAGATGAACGGTGCATGTGTGTGTGTGTGTGTGTGTGTGTGTGCGAGTGTGTGTGTGTCTGGAGGTGCAGTGACTGCGAAATCACTTTCTCTCCGCGGCTCTCTGTGTCTGTACAAGAGGAGCAGTTCCTCGGCACTTTCTCACCCAAACGGATTAGACCCTTATCGCTCCCCTCAGGTTGGCCCAGTTTAATTGGAGCGTTCTAACCTGCGGGTTTGACGGCGGGGCATGTCGACCGCCCCCCCCCACCCCCCTCCCCCAAATCCCTTATTTTGTTTGCACAGGCAAAAGATAAAAAGAAGGTGGGGGCTAGCCCGCTGTTGGGACGCCCAGCACCAAAGGTGGCGTCGTCGCGGTTGCTCGCACTCGCCTATCTTGCTCATCTGCAGACTCAGTGCTTCATTGTGTCTGACAACACTTTTTTATGGGGGGGGGGGGGGGGGGGGTGGCGGAGCAGGGTTACTGGAGAGGGTGGGGATAGGGTCAGTGGAGCCAGATCTTTCACAAAATGCATGCAGAGTCAGTTTTACTTACAGCAAGAACACCACCTCTATTTCAAAGTGGCTGACTTTCATCTACCTCGGATTGAAGAACATGAGCAAGAATAGCAGATTTTTTTTGGCATTTATAGCCGTCCCACACACTCAGCTATCTCAGCTTAGCACTCATAGTCATCACATTCACATAAAGAGTATGCCATAATGTTGGGCAAAAATGCTCTGGTTTCGCTACATCGCAATGTTTCCTTCTTATGCTGACAATAAACTGTTATGTGACCCAATAACAAAAAAAATAAACCTTGTTCATATGACATTTTCACCTTTATTTACAAAAAAAATGAGCATCTCGAACACATAAGTCTTCACAGACTTACAACACAATTGTAGCTATATTTGACAGTACAAAGCAGGAGTACCCCTCACTGCACCGGGGTGCTGGGAATAGATAAGAACACAACACACATGAGTGACATGAACAGGTCACAGCACATTTTATTTTACCTGTAAATAGCAATGCTAAAAGCACACCGCTAACACTGCATTTGAACAGTATTACCCACTCACGCCGCTAGAGCTCACACCTGCTCGTCCTCGACTATCGATATCGATAAAATAACGACAACGCCATGGAACATCCGGAACCTTATGGCCCTAAAAAAAAAAAAAAAAAAACAGCGCAGTTTGGTCAGTTTGAAAGCACTTGAAAACTTGTCTAATACTGAACAGTGGAACCCAGACTAATCCACTCGGTATACAATATCAAGTTCATGTCTCTTTCCTTTCACTAGAATGCTTGTCAAGAGAAGGAAAATACGAATAAAGAACGTAGCTATTTTCCACGCGGTTTGGCCACCACTTTGTGCTGCGTAGTGCCGGATGCTTTAACTAAATTCAAGGCTGTACTACTCCAGTAAGAATGGCCTTTTATGCAGAAAGTCACAAAGTACTGAAAGTACTATTCATAAAGGCGTAAACAGGAAATTCTGAAGCAATGCACCGAATGACAAATCTCATGACGAATTTCATGGCTTAAAATACAATTGTTATTTTTGTTGTTTTTATAGAGGTTGTTGTTTGCTGAACTTGTCAAACTGAAAAATACACAATATACTTTTGACACAGAGATAAAGATAAATGGCATCTTATCCATACTATGATGTGGCTAGCACACAGAGTAAATATACCAGATAATTATTAATAAATGATATTTTGAGTTTTGTGGCACTGAATGTATGTAAGATCAGGAGAGAGTTTCTTTTTCTGACTGTATAGAAAGCTCCCTCTGAGTATTGAGCTCGATTTCTCATTTTCTAGGAAAATATATTAACATTTACTTGACATACCCAGATTACCCATTTCCATATTTATTAGACACGTGCCTTTGTCACGTTTTGGGATGTTGGCAAGCATATAGCATTTATATGCAAATCTACGAATCTGCACACTGAGCATATGATTTGCAACGCTAAACTCTTCACCCCAAAAAATGTGTGAAAAGATATGCTGTATTTATAGATTTTATCTGTGTTTGCAGAGAGGAAGCCAGGTAGTGATCTCGTAAAAAAGATCGTCTTATTTGGTTTACCGCACTCTCGGTCGGTTGGTTTTTCGAAAGATGTTTTGAATTGGCTCGGTACTGCAGAATCCAGGCGACTGCTCATTCAGCTGCTAAATAAAGAATCCGAAGAATCTCGCAAACGGGACCGCTTCTCCATAAAAAAAGCCCGTTCTTAAAAGTTGGCTTTCATGTAATAAGTGCAAAAAGCAGTAGTTATCTAACGCAGCAGTGATGTCAGCCTGTTAAATGCTTACTGCGGGGATTTTTCATCTACTGCAGAGCAACAGCTATTCATTTCTACAGATCAGAGGGACGTCTGGAATTACTGGCAACCTTTCATATGAAACATTACCTTAACTTTCTGGAGATTCATTTTTCACCACATGGATATGGCACATTAATTATAATACATAATATATATATATATATATCTATTCAATGATTTGTGTTCTTTGTTCTTGCTAATGGATGCATTTATTTTAAAATACTTTTTATTTTAGCTCCAGACCGAGTAAAGTCTGTTCACGTAGCCTTGCTGCAATCTTACCTTGGACATACAGTACAAGGCTTTACTTTGAAGATAGTTCCATATGAATACATTTCAAGGTGCTGAAATTGTTTTCTCAAGAGGTCATTACATTTGCGAGTCGTGTGGGCATGCACTGCTGGTCTACCACTCCGGGAGCTTTTGTATGGAGCTGCATTGACCTTGTGATTCCTATGTTTATTAATATTAAGAAGCAGAATTACAGACATTATCCTCTGCCGTTCCTTCGAAACGACCAGGTTTATACATTTGTGTACGTGTGATAACTGTGATCATGCTCGCAAATAAACCGTGCAATCAGAGCTGTTTGTGCACAGCAATTCCACAATGTGGTGACTAAAAAGAACCCAGCAGGATCATAGGAAATGGCTGTTTTTGCTAGCTTTTCTGCTCTTGAGAAAAAAATGTACTATTCAGCAACCGTTATTGTTAAAAATCATTGCCATTAAGCTGCTATACGATTATTAAGAGACTATAAAATGCATTGCCATGACAATGCCAATGGATAGCGGTAGCACAACCTTGAAACTACGTATCCAAATAATCTGATGATGTGTTTTTGCAGAACACAATGCCGTCTTGATATATACAGTGTGTGATTTCAATATCATTGAAATACTATGTTTTAGATCTTCTTGACACTTTGTAAACCCTTTTATCAAAGCCAAACGCAAGCTGAATTTAAACCTACACCGTAAGCGCCATTACAGGGGCAGCGCCTTATTTACGGGAAACACAGAACAACGCTCAGCTAAGCTCTCCGTTTCCGACTGTACCACGGCACTTGAGACGTAGCTCTTCAAAATGGCCGCCGCTGACAGCTGCGCAAACAGAAATCAAGTGGCGACAAAGCGTCTGGCCCACTGCCTCCTTTCTGCGCTTACCGCAGTGCAAACAGGACATCGCAACGCACCTCGCGACCACAAGGACAGCGCCGTTCAGCGCGTAAAAAATAAACCCGCCTCACTGCCTTGAGCGGAGGACGCGTAGACAGGTAGACCGTTTTTAGACGACGCATTTATTGGGCCGCCGTTAAGATTCGGCCCTGATAAAAGAGACTCAGCCGGGTGGAAACCTGACCCCCCCCCCCCCTACAACCCCTGGATATTTCTATGGGAGAAGAATATGCCTTCAAAGTACAGGGTTGGGCCCAAAAAAAAAAAAAAAAAAAAAAAAAGATCTGACAGGAGTGATGGCGACAGCTGCTTCAGAACCCTGGCCGGGGCCTTAATGGACGGAATGCAGATGTCTTTTGTTCCGCGTTGTTCGCCCCCCTCCTCTCTCTTTTTCTCATAGAATTTGGCTAATCCTGCTAACCGAGGCACCGGCTTTAGAAACAACAGGCCCTCTCCGCGTCGTATTAAAACGTTCGTGTCGAATCACTGCAAAATGGCGGCGAGACGTAGTTCTCCATCGCGAGCGGAGCCCTTGCCTTCCGCGCAGCCTCGGTAAAGCTAGCCGCTTCTGAGGGAAAACGCCATCAATCCTAGCCGTAGCCTGACGAAGCTATGCGCTCTTTTGGATTCATTACCGGCAGTTTTAATTTGGTTTTTTTTATCGCCCCTCAGGGGTAAATGGCTATTTTTTTTGTTTTTGATTTATTTCGATTAAAGGGAACTGTTCAACAGTACAACTGGAAAGCTGTAACGAGATTGACATTTTCTCATTTATTTTTCATGTGTTTACACTTGAGGCCCAATGCAAATTTTTAAAAAGTCAAATCGTACACTAACTAACATAAAGAAAAAATATCTAAAAATAAAATGTGAAAAATTCTAATGGCACCATGGCTTAAACATAAGTACCTTTGTGTTTGGAATTAAACTGCAACAATTAAAAAATGTATTGTTTAGAGCAGTGGTAACCAACCCTGTTCCCATCCAGTAGGTTTTCATTTCAACCCTAATTTGGCACACCTGACTCTACTAAATAGCAGCTCAATGAGATCTCTAGCTGTTGAGTGAGGTGTGCTTTGTTAGGGTTGGAGTGACAACCTACATGACGGCAGATCTCCAGGAACACGGCTGGTTACCACTGGTTTAGAGAAAGACAGAAATTTAGGTGAAAATAGTCGGTGTAGTACGTAATCTAAGTAGGACCATATTCATAAAGTGACCCCTACAGTCGGAATCCAGACCACTGAAAAGCACAGACCGTGGTGGTACGGAGTCCCACATTATGTCTTGATTGGCAGGTGTCAATCATAAATGCAATTTCACAGAAGGCGGGGTCTCCCGGCCTCATCATGCCACAGTGACCCTTACAGGAGAACACCTGCAGTCTGCCTACAATAGCTGTGCATGTAAAGTGCGTCTGTGACCGCGTAACTCAGCTGGTGGACCACAAAGTGAAAATAAGTGGTGCGCGGCATAGGTTCTCAGAAAGATGAGAGATATTCTGAACCTTCCATATTCACAGAGAACAGTATGATCATGGGACAGGCTATACAACAAATAGGCGTTTTCTAAATTAGGATAAAAATGTAGAAGTGAAAAAGTTTGAAGTGAAAATTCTGAAGTGGAAATGATTTTTAAAAAAAGATCAAAATTAATTATTAATAACCCAGTAAATTGGCATCAGACGTGGTTGACAGCAAAACATTTAATAATATGAAGCAGTCACCGGTTCATCAAGTGAACAAGTTTTCATCAAATTGGTGGCACCCACAATCACATATACAGTACATTCACAGGGCTGCCTACGCGTATCGCTTATTCCAGTTCGTATATATGAAGACATGTACTGCCATCTTTTGCTCAATTAGATTCCTACACAACATATCAAAATCTACTCGTGAAGGAATGAAGACGAGGGTCTTGAGAAGCAAAAAATCAAAACAAGGTCGCTCCGAACTCCACTCGGTCTCTCTACTAGGTTCAGTGGTCGACGTACGGTAGGACTACTGTACATTGATAGGGCCCCTACTGCAATATTCACAACATGGGGGGGGGAAAAAATAAACGTTTTATCGTTTTTTTTTTTTTACGACATATACATTATTTACAGTGGAATGTTCAGCCCTGTGTGATCTTTTGAACGCGGTTGGATATGTGGATGGCAAGCAGAAATACTCCCCTTACACACGTGTGCAACAAAACAAACACACACACATACACACGTGCGCGCACACACACACACACGTACACACACACACCAAAATAAAAGGCAACAGGCAGTACACAGCATGCCTGTTCATGTTTATCTTCACACTTGGAATCAAAGTCTGCTTCAGGTATCTGTTTGATGTATTTACTTATTTTATCTATCTAGCTTAGATCAGAAATTTCCTTGTGGAGTCTCGGGTAAAAAAAAAAAAACGATCTGATGGAACGCATTAATTATGGGAAATGAAAACTGCCACCGAGCGTGGGCTAGACCGAGCTCTGCAACTCCAGGAGGATTAAGGGAGCTGTGAAATAAAGGCAAACCACGGCTAAGCAGAACTCAGAAATATGACTGGACAAGAAAGCCGTGCTTAAAAACAGCATGCGTAAACTGAAAGCAAAGCCAGTTAACAGAGCGGCCGTCCAGAGTGGAGTTCACTACTATTCTATTCATAAGACTCTTCTGTTTTTAGAATATCAAAGCACTTAAACTCAGACTGCCATTTTTTTTCCGCCAAGAAAAAAAATAATTAAAAAATTTGAATAACTGTAATCACATGCAAAATTCCTTTGCACCTACAGTTCCCTTCCACAAAACCACACCCTCAAAGCGAAACTGAGGAAACTATATATATATATATATATATATATATATATATATATATATATATATATATATATTCATTTGTAATTGCTTTCATTTCCTCCCAGTGAAAAGCATGTGATTTGGCGGCTGCGATTTCGTAGATTGAGTGCCACTGTCATCGAAAATAACAGCGAACACAATGGCTGAGCGCAATCGCTTTCCCCGGCGACGCGGAGAGAAAGAACACGTAATGGGGGCTCGAGAGAGAGAGAGAGAGAGAGAGAGACTGGAGCGAGCCTTTCCCTTTCATCAAACCTCAGACGTCTGCGAACGTCTCCCAACGAGCGGGAAAATTGCGGGAAGATGATAGGGTCGCGGCTTCGCGGCGTGGGCCGCCGAAGCGATAACGGTTCTGACGAGCGAGTAGCGTGCGCCGCGTGTCTCCACGGCGACAAGGGCGACGCGCGAGGCGGCCGATAGCTGCAGCCGCCGGGTCTCCACGTCTGAACGCTGGCCAAAAAAAAAAAAAAAAACTCCTCCATTCAGACATCAAATAATACCTCCTAGAAACAGAGATAAATAAATAAAATGAGCTAGCAAGCAGCTGGCTGGAGACAACGGATGCAAGACGCCCACCTCCCCGCCCCCGCCCCACCGGGCTTCGAACGAAGCGACGCAGAACACGCCGAACCTCCGCGCGGCCGTGCATGCGGTCGCACTCCCTGACCGAGGGCAAGACACTGGTCCCTTTGCGTCACCTGACCTAAGGAGATTAGCTAACTAGAAGACAGTACAGCACGATTAACTCTATGTCTCTCTCTCTCTCTCTCTCTGTCTCTCTCAAACACAGACACACATACATACACACACACACACACACACACACAAACAGAGACACACACACAGACAGAGACACACACGCACGCACACACAGAAATAAGGCTTGTGTACATATTGTCATATAGTCAGGCAGGATGTTGATGCCTAATGCCTGATTCGCTTTCTCTAATTTTCCACTAAACTTTATTCCCATTTCGTTGGTGTACAGGTGCTGAAGGCTTTGAATGAAAGATGACACGGCGTGCCACCTTGATCGCTGGCAACGGAAAGCAAAGGATCCAAACATCAGACAAAAAAACGTTTCCCATCTCCGAGAGCTGTGCTTGCCCACACACAGAAGCAGCTGTCAGCCATTTTTCGGTGAGAGAAACTTGGTCCCCTCTTTCCCTTCAGGATTTGAAAGAAAGTGAATGTTAAAAAAAAAAAAAAAGAAACGAAATGAACAAAAATACCGATATCAAAAGAACACGCAGATGCAAGGCTCAAACTGCTGGCGAACGACAGTCAGGCATGTTCTCTATTCTTCTTAGTTTTTTTTTCTTTTTCTTTTTTGGAACAACGTTCGGGAGGTGCAAAACTAGGTCGGCCATTTTGGTTCTCCTTCCCTTTTGAGAGTCCCTTGAGTGTTCCAAAGGCCCCTTTTGATGATGGGTTGATGCCACCTGTGAACAAAGGACCCATGCTGTGCCAAAGCAGTCTTCCAGAACTGAAAGGTCACACCAGAGCTAATTAAGTTGATTTTGTGCTTTCTAATGAGGGCAGCGGAGAGTTACAGGGGCTCATTAAACTATGATATTGTTGGGGGGGGGGGGGGGGGGGGGGGGGGGGGTCAAGTTCTAGCACTTTAGCTTCCACGCCCCTGGAATCAATACAAACATCACAGTCACTTACAATAGTCCCAAGCGCACGGCAACTCTTTCTGTACATTTTTTAACCACGTAAAAAAATGGAAAAAAAAGCAATTTAAGTAAACACATATTGACCACACAGTGTAGTGTAAAAAGCAATGCAAAAAAATAAAAAGAACAAGTAAAAATTCTGAAAAAATGAAGTACTCATTCACCCATTTCACCCATGGGTCTGAACACAAAGAGCTGGTTACAAAGGTTAGCTTTCTTTCAAGTTTAGCCAAAAAATAAAAAATAAAAAATTAACAACAAAAAAAAAAAAATATATTTCAGAGCAATACTGAAGCAATATTGAAAGTATTGTGTTTCCCATATTATCAAACAAAAGGGGGGTGGGGTTGAGAAATGACTGACACTCCGAGGCTCCAATTACGAGCCTCCGCTCCCGACTGCATTCGTGTATTCTAATGACACCCGACGACACGTTTAACCGCCACGCCTCCTCTTCCTGTCAATGAGGGTGCTCTTCTGGTGCGAAGCAGAATAACGCGGGTGGCGTTTACACAAATGGCCGGTCAGACGAGTGCGTCTGAACCGTTTCGCGGTACCGTAGGGTTGGTTTACGGCGGGGTCTACGAGAACGCAGCAGGGCGTCACGCCAATACGCCTCCGATTGGGGACCCCCTCCTTAAATCTGAGAGGGGAGGGGCAGGGAGGGGAGGCGGGGCTGAACCGGGGACAATGAGCACGTGTGGTCATGTGACTATTGACCAGTGGCTATTTTCCTCAGAATGCCTCTGCACATGCACCCAAAGTTGCCCCCTCCCAGTCTAACCCCCCCGCCCCCCCTCCTGTCACGAGTTACCAGTCAGCAAACCCACCCGCCTCACCCCCCCCAACCAAAAAACAAAGGCATTATAGAAATAACAACGATAAAAAAAATACAAATAAAAAAATAATGAAAAACAAGAACATCATACAGCCAGTGTAGGACTTTTACAATATATACTCAGCAATTCCTCCAAAAATGTAGTTTCTTTTTCTTTGTACACACTTGATACATTTATTTTAACGGGAAAAAAAAAACAAATTTAAAAAAAGGAAAGTAACAAATAAGCTTTGTTATCGAGCGACGGGCCTGGCGGCCTCTAATGTCAGCGACGACTCGCGCCAGTTCCTCGATGAAACCTTTTTTTTTTTCCCCGAAGAGAATCGCTGAAGAGCTTTCGAGGGTGCGATGACGACGTGCGGTCAGGTTGATGGTGCGAGCTCTTTGAAATTAATGCAGTGATTCCAATGCCGCTTACTTGAATGGATTCAGATGGGTGTGAGGGGGGGGGGATGGGAGGATGGAGGGGTGGAGGGGAGGGGTTAGGCTGGAGGCACCAGGCAGAGGCTGAGGGAAGGGTGGGAATGGAGGGGGGTGGAGGAAAGGACTGACAGAGAGGGTTTGGGTGGATGGGGTTGGTGGGAATGAGGGGGCGCTTGTTTGTCGTTTCTTTTCCTCTCTCCGGCATGCCTCTACACGTACCACTCTTTCTTCGAGATGACGGAGCCGTCGGTCTGGGAGACCATGTCGTCCGCCATCTCGGGCTCGGGGTCGTACTGGAAGGCCAGAGTCCGCTCGTCGTAGTCGCGGCTCTCGCCCTCGTCCACCGTGAAGTAGGGCCTCTTCAGGTCCTCGGCGTCGCCGTCGAAATCCCGCTCACTCCCCTCGAAGCCCCCCGGGCCGCCCCCGATCTGGGCCGGCTTCTTCTCGTCGTCCGAGTCCTCGGGGTACTGCAGGTTCTTGGGCATGGGGGGGTGCGCGGGCAGGCCCCCCGCCTTGCTGTAGCCGTTGCCGAACACGTGCTTCTTGGTGCTGTAGTCCCCCTTGAAGGTGCGCTGGCGCCGACGCAAGAAGACGAAGAGGAGGGCGCCGGCCGCCGCCAGCAGGACTACTCCCCCCACAGCGCCCCCTATGGCCGCCCCTGAGCTGTGCTGCTCCTGCGGGATCTCATGGCCCCCGGGTGGCGGGATGTTAGGGAATTCTGGGTAGGAAAAGACAGACGGAAGGGTACAGTGCGTCAGTGCTCTGGTGCAAGGAGGTAGGGAGGTCTTTTTTTTTTTTTTTTTAGGAGGGGGAAGGAGGGGTGGAGGTGGGAGGAGGCGGGGAGGAGGGTTGGGGAGGGATGAGGGAAGGTAAACAGGGGAGGTGTAGGAAAGGGTAAAGGAACCCCCCCTCCCTCCTAAAACCGTTCTGAAAGCTTTTGATAGGCCACATTATCCAGAAACTTCAGTCAGCCACAATTGCCAGACACCATCGCAATAGTAGCATAATGCTAAGAAAACAATACAACACATAGTTCATTCTTTTTTAACAGTAAAAAAAGCAGTCCACTTTGTCAGTCCATTTTTCTTCCTCACACCAAACCCGTTCTCGTTCAGCTGTCCAGAAGTTGAACACAAACCTTTTCCAGCAACTGTGGTCACAGGCAGGGTTTTAAATTTGATGTTGATAATTCTGTCCTTCCTCCGAAAATATTATCCCTGGATACTATTCTTCAAAATGGAGCTACAGAGAATGTATGCCAGGAGACCACAAGAGAAAGTTCAATTGTGGCCGAACAGTTTATTTATATGTCCATTTTTCCCATTGCTTAACGGTTATCGGTTTTGGGGAAACCCATGGGATTTACACAAGATCCATGGACAGCATCCGACTGGATATTATTTGAAGCAACCCCACACACAGTGTCAGGGCACAGATGTGACCCACCAAGGATCTGATTTTTGGAGCTTTCCCCCTTGCTTTACCACAGCAGAGCACAACTGTAGTTCTGCAGCTTGAAATCTTCATAGACACTTCAGAAATATTTTACTTTATTAACAGGATCTCAGCAACGAGCCATAAAAAGTAATTTCAGCTTACTGCTTGGAGTGTTTAGTCTTTTAAATTTTCGGCTAAAGATGTAGTAAAGATGAGTAACATTTTGGCAACTCATATTAACAAAACAAAACAAAGAAAATCAATTAATTGTTGCTAAGCTCACATAAATATTAAACGTAAAAGAAATGTACTCCTATTTGTGAGTTTCTAAGCTACAGATAACCTGTAGCAGATGGAATTACCTATAATTCACTTCACCAAACCAAATACAACAATCCTCCAGACATGTCATGTACACAGCCTCCCGCAGCCTCCTCATCTGTGAATAAAAAAATAATTCAAATGTTTTTTTCCATGACTGAAAATGTACCCCAAAATAAGAAGGAACACACGGTGTTCTGGCTCGAGCGGATACAAAGCACTTGTCCAATCTTAGCTGCGGCAGCACAATGGCGGAAAAGCCCTTATGAAAGGGGTTCGTGAAATTCAGAGTCGAGAAGAGGATCGGTCTGCTTCCGCTAATTACGCGCGGTCGTCATCGCTCAAGGCTGCGGCTCGAGCACGAAGCATGCGTATTCACGCGCGCGGCTCCTGTGGGCGCTTCAGAGGGAAAACAGACGAAAGGGACCTCCTAAGTCCACAATGACCGGAATGAACAACCTGAGGAAGGACAAGCTGACACACACACACACACACACACACACACACACACACACACACACGCGCACGCGCGCACGCACGCACGCACGCACGCACGCACGCACGCACGCACGCACGCACGCACGCACACACACACACACACACACGCACACACGCGCACACACGCACACACGCACACACGCACACACGCACACACACGCACACACATACACACACACACACACGCACACACGCACACACGCACACACGCACACACGCACACACACACACACACACACACTGCCGCAGAGTACTCAAATATGTCTGCAATAGTTCATATACACAATACTTTGTAGCTATTTCAGCAACTTTAAAGGTAAGGTATATGATATGAAATCATGATTTTTAGTATAGTCTTAAGTTGAAGCCACCTTATTTTAACTTTGAGGAGCAAATCTATGCACACACCATTACTGTATGTGTGTACATACATGGCATAATGTTTCGGTCACAGATTTAGCAAATGCAATGTGTTCTTTCAAGACACATTAATATCCATTAAAATCCGAAAGGTAAAGACAAGGTTTATTGCTTTTAAGTTTTCGCATTAGTATGTAAAATAATACGGCTTAAGAGAAATGGGAAACTTGTAAAAAAATAAAAGATAGAGAGATTAATGAACTCGGTTTCAGGCAGTACACAGAACTATTTTTGCTCAGGGAAATTAAGAATTACAAATTTAGAATACATAAGTGTTCAAAGACTTCTTTTTTATCAAGAAAAATTAGTAATTCTAAAAGTTTTCTGAAACGATTTCCTTTAGTGGTAAATGAATGTATCGTTTGTGCGGTTGTAGCTGTGTGTGCATAGAGGGGTGGGGGGTTGTGGGTGTGTGTGTGCGTCTGTGTGCATATGGTGTATGTGGGTGTTTGTACAGCAAACAGCCACTGCATAAAATGTGCATAAAAATTCTCTGCTAGTGGACTCATCGCCTAGAGTTCATTTTCTCCTCCATTTCCCTCTCTCTCTCCCATCTCTCTCTCTCTCCCCCTTTCCCTCCCTCTCCTTCTTCCTCTCCATCTCTCTCTCTGTCTCTCTCCCTCCCTCCCTCCCCCTCCCCCTCTCTCTAGCATTCTCCCTCTTCCCTCTTGCCCTCTGTCTATGGTTCCCTCGGTATATCTGTGTAGTCTGGGCTCCTTGGTCTTAATCCAGGCCTTAATGGGATTATGCCTTTGGTGTGGATGCATTACACACACCAATGAGTGAGCAGAGAGAGGGGGGGGTCACCTTTCAGCAGGAACAGAGAAAGAAAAGTCAATCCTTAAGGAGCGCAACACTTTACTCGCCTGAACTTTTTCTGTGTTCCTGCCAGTTTTCTCTCTTTGCTTGGATAGGCCAATTTTTCTGTCAATCACACAGGACCTAAGCCCACAGTGAGAGCTAAACTAAACCAGAACCGGTCATAAAAGTGCTCCAAATGAAATACTTAAAAGAGAAGCTTCTGGAACTTTTTCTCTGGTGGTGTTCTTGTTAAAGTCAACACAGATCAAGTGCCAATGGTCACTCTTAAAAACCTCTTCGGGTGGCTGTGTGTGAAAACCCAGGGAAAGTTATTGCTTGGTCAGTGTGTTTGGTACATCAAGCTATTTCCTTTCTAGGGTTTATTTTTCAAACCAATATTCTTTTATTTCACAATTAATTACAAGTTGCATGACAAATTAGCGGCAAACTAGAATACAATATGATGCACTTCTGTCCGTTGCTCTTGGTAACAGCATCTGCAAAGTGATTGTAATAACTCATGCAATAGCTTCCCATTTATTGGGGATTGCTAGCACAAAGCTGCTATAAAACAATAAGGCGCTAACGGCTAAAGTGATAGAAAAGGAAGCAAACAGGACCTTGTGGCGGCATGCGGTTATAAACATTAGCGAGGGAAATTTATTGCAGGGAAGTACACAGCGATTGCTTTATGGATGATCGAGCGACAGAGATAGCGCTGGAGACGGTGTGTGAACAGCTGGCTTCCCTCGGCTAGCGGGCGTAGCGCCTCTGTTAGCCTCCGAAGGCGAGGCGACCCCGCCCTCCTCACCCCCGCCGCCGGCCACCTGCGCTCGCAATCCAAGATGGCCGCTCTGCCCGCCGGACGCGAGGCGCGGCGGGAGGACTTTGCGCGCCGGACGGACAGGTGGCCTAGAACCTTCCGACACGCCCCAGCCTCCCCGGGCGTGTAGCGGCGAGCTCGATCGATAAGAGCGCTCTGACAGTGACTCATCGAGGGCCCGGCGCTCAAAAAGGCGCCGTAAAATGGTTTTGAGGCGTGGCGGGGGTAGTGTGCGAAGCCGACGTTTGGGGGATGGTGGGGGGGGTGGGGACGGGGGGGGAGCGGTTTTATGGAATCGGCCGTATCTAACGGCAACACCTGCCGAGGCCCAGATAAGAAAGCGTCGCTAAAGGCCCGATAGCGTTCGCGGGGGGGGGGGGGGCGGGGGCGGGGTTCGCTTCCCGCCGCCACCGGCCCCCCGGGGGATTTTTGCGGACGGCCGGCAAGGTAACCTTGAGCGACCGACGGCCCCGTGGAGATTTAATAGGTGCCGCGCGGTCGCCGGGGAAAGGCTTTCGGTCTGGAGCCACCCGCGATAAAACCATAGACGTCTCGACGGGGGGAAACCGCCATTGTTCGGTATCCCTGTCAGGCGGGCCTTTTAGATTCAGTGGTCATTAGGTTTTTGTGTCACTGCGTAACATTTACAGCTATGTTTTTATAGCGTGTTCAATTTTATGAAAAAAATGCAGTAAAGATCAAATTTATTCCTATCTCGCAATTGACACAATAAACAACAATAAAGGCCGTATGTCCGCAGGCCAGTGGTATCCAAAGGGCCTTTGGGAGGAAAGGAATGTGTACATATTTTATGTTTATAACATCAATTACTAGTTGAAATGTTGACGACCAAAATGCCAAACAGAAGCTTAAAGGTCTGTGTGCATGCGTGTGTGTGTTTGTGTGTGGGTGCGTGTGTGTGTATGTACCTGCTTGTGTATGTGTGTGTGTGTGTGTGTGTGTGTGTGTAGACATGGCCTAGGTGAAATGTTCTTACTAACCAAATTCATGTAACTTATCAAAGCCATGTGCAGTCTATTTACCATTTACCATGTGTGTATGTGTGTATGTGTGTGTGTGTGTGAGTGTGTGTGTCTAGGTGTGTTTCCAGGAGTGTCTGTGTGCATGCAGCGTATGTGGGGGTGTGTGTCGATGCGGAGCCAACAAAGTGAAGGCCTGCAGTTTCGGAAAGGAGGAACGGAACATCAACTGATGTTCAAAACCTGTAATTGGGCTTCAAAGAGCACGCAGACAATACGCAGAATGACACGTCCGTGTCACGCGGCGATTCTGCGACGACTGCAGTCGGAAGCGCGGCGTGCGAGAAGCGAAAATGACAGACTGAGTGACAGCGAGAGGGGGCGGGGGTATTAAGGTGAGACGATAATTCCGGAAATTTCCATTTCTTTTTTTTTTTTTTGCCCTTTCGCATGCAGTGTTTGAATCGCCTGCGGCTGCTGGCCTGCGGGGGGAGGAGAGCGAGGCCGGCGGGAAGATTAAAGCCGCGATGGCGGGAGAGAGGCAACCCGCCGCATTCCCGCCGTTAGCCGTTAAGAAGAAGAGCGGGGTGAAGACACGGCAGGGGGACTGCCGGGAACTGAACGGAGCAGCCCTCTGCCCCGGCGCTGTGAACGCCCAGCCACTTCCTGACCAGGTGCCTGACTTCCTGTTTGCTCTTCTGGGCTGGTTATTGGCCTGCAGTGACTGAATCATTACTACAGTGTCTCCACTCCTGCACGCGCTCCCCCACCCCAAAATACAAACACGCCCCCCCCCCCCCACGTCACGTCAACAAGTCACACCGCGAGCCGGACCGGAGACACAAATATAAATATTAGGGTGAATAAATTAAAAATGACATTCGTGTGAAATCTTCTCGGCGCCGGCTGACAAACTCAATCACGGCGGCGTGCCGGCGCCGTCGCCGACGAGAAAAGATAGCGGGTCGTTTTCGGCCTTAATGAAAACCGACCTCCTCTAATGGCCGACGTGCCGCCGGGCCCATTAACACCGCCACTGCCTCCTCCGCGATCGCGACGGACGGCTGTGACTGCCGGCGTTTCCCCGGACGTTGGGAAACGTTTAACGCGTTTTTGAGCGGCCGTGTTTTCGGGGTGCCCGTCAGGAAAAGCGAAACGGTAATCGGGGTTATCCCTCTCTCTCGTTGTCCCTCGAAGGCAACAGAAGGCCAGGGTTTGATTCAGCTTTGAAGAGTAGGTTTGTTGGAAAGTCGGTGTTCTAGGACTCCACCGCTTTCAATTAGCAGTAGTGATTGTTACATCACCACTAGGATGTTCGGCTAAGAACATTCTAATGACAAATTTGTGATCTTACACCTTGAAGGGTTAATAGAAAAAGTATCTAAATGACATTCCAGGACATAACCTTATAAATAAAGTATGTTCTTCAATCAATATTACCCCTTGGGGTACACGCGGGCAAATCGATAGCTGACCTCAGCCTGTTCACTGCTAACACTGCCGAACCTTATCTTCCTTCCTTCCCAATCCTTAATCTCCAGTAATGTCAGCTCCAGTTCAATTCAGAAATTCAACACATCAATCAACTTCCTCAAAAAAAATTTAAAAAGCCAGTACATATTTTTCACCATGCACTCGCTGTACCGAATATGAATCGTGAAGTTCAGACCCCATTTGTTGCTTCAATGCCCCGATATTCAAAAAAAAAAAAATGAAACAATGATGTAACATAAACAAAAGGGTTGAGCAAAAAGACCTTCCTCGCACTCCTTGAACACCACAGAAAGCTGACGGTAAATTTGGAAAAAAGATGTTGCTCTCTCTCTCTCTCTCTCTCTCTCTCCCTCTCTCTCTCTTCCCCCCAGGCCTCTCACTTCATTCTGTCCCTTCCACTGAATTCCGTAATCGAACGGGTTCGAGTGTTTCCCTTTTCCCCCCCGATCGTGCGCATCCCTCCATTTATTTACATTACCCAGGGTGCATCACTCTTTTATTGATTTCATTTTCACCTGGCGGCGGGGGAGTCACTTCTCTCTCTCCCCCCCCCCCATCACTTCATTTCCTTCTCAGGGACCCACACAGCTCAGGAAAGCGTGAACGGAAGTCGACACCGCCACCCCGCGATTTCACCGCGGTGGCGAACCTTCTGCCCCTCCGTTAATCGAGGAGCGTTCCGTCGCTCCGGCAACGCTTAACCCCAGCGCGGGGGGGGGCCGCCTCGTAGCTGGGGCTGGCAAACAGAGGCCCAACACCTGCGTCGAAAATGGCGCCCAGTCTCCCCGTCGGGCAGAGTTTAAGACAGCCGTACAGGGGGGGGGGGGGCCTTCGAAAAAGAGGCCCCCGCTGTTTCACTTCCCCCTCGTTAGACGCCATTATTATTCCCACGTTCCGAAGAAAAAAGAGAGAAACGTTTCGCAACAGCACAAGCTTTCGCGAGGCTAAACATATTTGCGGATAAAATCCAGCGAAGCTGAAGTGCTTATCCGTTTAACTCAGGTGGATGCGCACATGTTCACATTTCCGAGGGGCTTCTGGGTAAGGAGCGCTCGCTAAACGAACGCAGCGTGATTTAATTACGCCCCTCTCGCGGGGGCAAAGCCATTGCGCAACCTCGCTGTAATCTTATTCCGCTCGGAAAAAAAGTATTAAAGTAATTAAAGGCGAATCCCCTTTCAAACAACATTAGCAAGTGGCGTAAAAACCGTCTCCACGTACATTTTCTATAGCTGGCATCATGTGACCAGCTTACGTTAATCTTCTGTGAAGTGTGCGTTAAGTTTAACTGCACTGTGTTCACTGGGGACTACAGCATCAGGAATCTAAACACACGTCCCTCGGGTCTAGATGACATGTCCCTCACTTGGTCCGACACACCTCTGATACATTGGACTCCTATTAATGTCATTATACACAAAGAAATTTCCAGACATTTTCAGTGCTCTCCATAGAACCTCGTAGGATTAAAAACAAACTTTCGTAAGAGCGCACTGTTTTACAAGGCAAAACGAATTTACATCGATTAGTCATCGGTGATAAAATATTTACAATCAAAGTATTGTTGTGTGTCATCAGTTTTTCTAAGACATTACAGGTCCTTAAAAAAGACAAGGGAAAATGATTTTGTGGGTTAGACTAAAGTAAGTTTAGTTAGACTAAAGTAGTTTTAGGTTGCAGTTGAGCGCTATAATCGGTTAGCAGTTAAATTCAAGCCTTCATTCGTCCTTGCAAACGTAACTTGCTGGACATGCCCTGTCATGTTGATCCCTACTTGGAATTCAAGTCATGGATTCTGGGATGACAATACCAAAGTAACTCAAAACTAATTGGTAACAGAGAAGAAAAAAACGAATAAAAAAAAAACGACACATTGAAAAAAATAATAATAATAATGATATTTTTTTTAATGACGGCTGTGCTTGCTGTCCCCTTAAGATCTTCAAGGTTGCAATGTTCCACAAACATGAAGGGACCTCTTCCATCGGGGCTGAAAAGTCAAAACAACGGATTTCACAGAGATGCAAAACGGTATATGACTAATCACAGTTGAAAAAAAAAAAAAAAAAAATTAAAATAGAAAAAAAATAAAGAACACTCGACCGGAAAATTAATTGGCTGAAATAGCGTTAACGGGATGTTTCATTCGCGCTCCCTCGTGCCGACCTTTTCGCGCTGTAATTAATTAGCGAGACGAAGCTACTCGGTCGAGGAACGCACCCGTAGAGCGGGAGACGCTAATGAAGTGGCAATCTGAAAGAGCGGCGAGCGCTGACCCTCGCAGCAAAAGTAATACGCTGCGAGTTAGCGCCCGGTAAATTATGAAATTAAACACACCGCGCAAAAATGGGCGGAGAGAAAATATATCACGCGTTGCAATTGGTATAGCCGATATGTCAGGCGGGTCACTGCTGCCTGCGCAAACACACCATGAATTTGCACTCGATCGTACAGTGTGCATGACTGCACGATAAATATTAACTGCGCATACACCGTACTGGATTTCCTAGGTTGGAAAGACTATTACTACATTGACCAGCTTGGTGTACATGAGCCTTTAGCATCTAGCAGAGTAGCAAGGCTTCTGACGAAAAAAATAAAAATAAAATAGGAGATGGCATGTTACCCAAATTCTTGCATCTTTGCTCTGGCTTCCAATTGCTCTTAAAGGTTGGTTTTAAACATTATGAATCAATTACAAGGTAAGACACTGGAAGTCACAACACCTCCCTCCCACCCCCACTCCCCCCCCCCCCCTCCCTTGACTGCATCATTGCACTTTTAATTAACTCGGGAACCACATCAGTGTGGAAGCACCTGCTTCCAACATACTTCGTATCCTTCGTTTAATGATTATATACACAAATTAAGAAAAAAACATGACTAAAGTGGGCTGTAGATTTATAGCATAAATGAGCGTGCCCTGTAATTAAATGCAGTTCTGCATACGGTGCTTCGGGAACATCCGGCCTCTTCCGAAAGCTGTCGTCCCGCAGGATCCATTCTTCTCTCTCTCTCTCTGACGCATCACCGTGTTTCATTATTACCTCAGGCGCTCAGTCACTCTCACACGCTGTGTGTTTGTCATAATATTACATCAGATTTTCGTCTGGCACGCTGTGAGCTCTCTGTAGCAGTATTTGTTGTTATGTCAGCTATTGAACATTACCTGATTTTATTTGACGAATGTTTAAAAAAAAAAAAGGAAAAGCAAAAGAAAACGCACAGAGCTTCATTAACTGCAGCATACTGTCGCTGTTACCGTCACCCTCAATTTCCCCTACCTCTCCCTCTCTCATCTCACGCTTCTTCACCTGAAAAGGTGATTCTCTCTCTCTCTCTCTCACACACACACACGCACACACACACACAGTTCTCATTCCTTTTCCCAGCGAGAAATCCTTCCCTTTAAAATGTTGTTGTGCTCAGAAAACCCAGAGTTCCAATTTGGTATTGTACTACAATTCCCATCAGGCATCTCACCAAAACCTGTGGGGAAACAAGATGCAAGGGGAAAACCGACATCGCCGCACGTCCTCCCACCCGTGATAAAGTTAAGATATGGGAACGCCGTGCTGATAAAGCAAACTGCCCTGCTGACAACAAATACCTGCATACGCGCAGATGATTGATTCTGAAACCGCAGAGATAGCGGACGAGCAACGGAGAGCGCTACCGCCGATGTAAACACGCGTTTCGTGTGCTCCTCCAACCTACGTCGTGCGGCGCGGGCCTTGTCTAAATCTCCCGAGCGCTATCTTGTCAAACAGACCATTACGCGAACTGCGCTCTGGGCGTCCGCGCTGTCCACCCGCAGATAGCGAAAATGCGCTTCTGGCGTTTGTGTACAAATGTCCGCATGCCAGCTGCATATGAGAATTCATGGCTGGGCCCCAGTACTTTTCCAAACAGAACACTGAGATCAGCAACGTGAGGTGGAGATGCAGTTTAGACATTTAGAACTGAGCATGGGCTATTGGCACATTCGTTCACTACTTAATAATAATAATAATAATAATAATAATGGCCATTATTATATTTTAATAAATTCACATTAATATTCATAGTTCTTTGTGCGCCGACTGCTGCTTCAACAGAACGTGCCGCATTGCTTTGTTCCCGAGGCTTGTCTTCATCAGCATTGCTTGCGGTCATTTCTGTGCTGTGCGTGACACAAAAGACTCTCCCCCCCCCCCCTTTGGTTCTTTCCACTTTCAAGTGAAGTTTACTTTTGTTCAAGCGACAGAAAATGTTTATGCTGGCTTCAAAAGGTGAGATTAATTGAATTGCGTGACGAGAAAAAAAAAAAACTCGCTGCATTTTTTAATAAAAAATAGACAAGTGCGATTTTTTAGGTTTCAGCGATCCAACATGGTGTCACTTTTAAGTAAGCGGTTTTATTTTTGTCTACTGCGGCTTCTCAAAACTCTGTTTTGCTGCATACCCTGATACACAGAATAACATGAACAGGCTTCCGGACTAGTCTATACTGTATGGGGGTTTGTATATGCTGTATTTTTACTGGAAAAACACTTTGACTCCGACCCTACCATTTCTTGTGCACTGTTTTCACCAAAGTTTTAGTGATACTAACATACTGCAGAAGACGTGGAGTCGACTGATGCGCAACAGGTTTTGAAGTCCCGCATCGGTACCTTAAATGTCACCAGCTCAGACCTTGGCAACGGTATCCGAGCCATATGGTTGCCACCCACTGGTTAAGCAATGCTGCCCAACCAGGTTGCTAAGCGTTGATTATACCCCCAAGATAAACAAACCCACCAACTGTTTCTATGAGGCCGTCCAACTGTTTCTTCCCACCCGTCATACTTCGGTTGATTGTCGTGGTAGGGGTCTGCGGACAAATAAGGTGCACGAGCGGCTCTCGCGTTGCTAGGAGACAGGAGGGTTTCGGTCGGCTGGGCTGTCGCTGTCTCAACGCGCACCGGCGACCCCTGTTGGTGGGTCAGGCGCCTGCAGGTTCATCCGTTGAGCTAAACGTGAAGCGTCTCCACCCGAAATGCCTCCGCGTGCCCGCCACGCTAACCGTGCTGCGATGAGAAGCAACAGCTGACATCACAGGCTTGTCCGCAATCTGCCAAATCAACAACAGCGGTCGCCATGTGCGTCGCGTGTGAGTAGGCCCGGGTGACATACCGCAATGATTACTGCTGACTGCAATAGTGATCATCGCCAGCATGTGGTGTATTTTTTTTATAGCTTTTCTTCTGGAATTATATCTGATGCTGTGGTAAGCGTCCAAACTTCAGAGGCCGTTTGAAAGGCTTCTGAGGTAAAAAAAAGAAAAAAGAAAAAAAAAACATCAACACTGCAATCTATTGAATGTTCATTCGACAGCCAATCAGGAGCAAGGTCGAACTGCATCCACGTCATCACGTGATGTGTTTTTGTCAATCGCATGGAAGCTGCAAGGCCTTGCTGCTGATTGGCTGCCTTATCGATGCCCAATAAGATATCAGCACTGACGTTTTTTCCCCCCAGAACCATTTCAAGCAGTCTCTGAATTTTGACTGTTTACTAACGTATCAGGTATACGTGAAGAGAAAAAGATGAAAAGAAATATAATGCACGCCATGGTGGTGATGGCCTTGACTGCATTTCATAATTATCTTTGCGGTTTTATTCCCCAACCCTACATGAGTGCAAGACTGGGTATTCCACATTGGGTAGAAAATGCATTCAAAAAAAACTTATTTCACTACAAGTTAATACGTCTTTCCTTTGCTTACAGAGAACCTGTGAAGTTTGGTACGCTGCATCGTTAATTAACATTTGCGGCTTGAGGACGCCGAAGAGAAATTTTAATTGTTCGTGAGCTCGTCGAACAACACGAGGTGCCAAGGCGGTGACCGATCTCAATCTTCAAAAACACTGCTGCGAAGAACCACGCCGCCCCTGCGCGGTCCGCTCGACGGGTGCGAATCCGAAGGCGAGGGCGCTCGCTTTTAAGGGACAATGGCGCGTTCGCTCTCCGCTGCTCTACCTAAGGGGGCGAGGCCTACGGCCGACATCCGCCAGTCAAATTAAGCCTGGCGCCCTTTTGTTACTCTCTCAAGGCGCTTTATCACAAAAGAAGTCCCAGACATACTGTAGCAATAAAGCCTAATCCATTTCGACATTCCTGCTTTCAAAAGGCTTACCGCTCCCCCCCCCCCCCCCTTTCCTGAACAAACACCGACGAATGTGCCGATATAAATAAGCTAGCTCAAACAATCGCGCTGCAGACACGCGGGACGTGTTCCACTGCGCCCCGTCCCATAATGCATCTGTTATTGTTAGCGTTAGCGTTCAGCCGCATGGGGTCAGTTCAAGGCAAAAGGGCGCAGAGGACAGAGAGACGCAGAGGTGCACCGAACGGTCGATGAAACCGGCGTAGGCAAAAAGGCGTAAAAAGTGGGCTAGAACGGAGATGAGAAAAAAAAAAAAAAAAACTTTTCCGAGTGTTGCATCGGAGACGGTAGAAGCTGTTAACTAAGTCTGGCCCTCCCAGAAAGAGTGTGATTCACAGCGCATTAGCAGCCGGGGCTCTGGGTATCCGCGGCCCTGGAGGAGACCTGACAGCTGGGAGAGGGAAGGGAACCATGAGCGGGGATGAGTCACATCCCGGCTCCTCTCTCAGCAAAGTGCAAAGTGCTGAATAATGTTCGCCCTGTCAGATCACAGACGTGTGTGCACATACACGCACGCGCATGCACGAATGAACAAACTAACACAAACTCATGCACACACACACATAGACACAACCTCATGCACATACACACACACACACACACACACAGACACAAACTCATGCACACACACACACACAGACACAAACTCATGCACATACACACACACACGCATACACACACACACACACACAGACACAAACTCATGCACACACACACATACAGACACAAACTCATGCACATACACACACACGCACACACACACACACACACACACAGACACAAACTCATGCACATAGACACACACATACAGACACAAACTCATGCACATACACACACACGCACACACACACACACACACACACACACACACACACAGACACAAACTCATGCACATAGACACACACATACAGACACAAACTGATGCACATACACAGACGCGCACACGGACACACACACAAACACATAAATTCACACATACACATGTATACACACACGTGTGCGCACACACGCACACGCACAAACATGCACTTATCTGTGAGTGGCAGGTATTACGCACGCACACTTACACACGCGGGCATGACCCTTCACTCGCATGCAGAAGCTCACCCTCCGGACACGCCCACTGCGTTAATCCCTTTCAATGGACTAGGCACCTCCGTGCCACGCCCGTTCCTTCAAAGTGGGTTTACTTCTAATTGTGATTCATCACTTTGTGAAATCCAGTGACAGCCTGTAGTATTACAGAGGCAAGTCTGCACACAGAGCCCAGGTTGTCTGTGCATTTCTACACAATGGACTGCCATCAAAGCAACCCTTCCTTCCCCTGACTTAAGAACAGGCCATTAGCCACTGTTGAATAAACCACTTCTTCATCCAACTTTTATGATTGTTGCTGCAACAGTGAATGGGATTATGGGGATTTTTGTAGGTGCCCTGTCGTGAATCCAGTGAAACCAGTCACAGGTGGAGGGGGAGGGAAGGGGGGGTGTTACTGAGGATATGTGTGCCTAATCGCTCCATTCATCACTTCCCATGAGTCAACCCTGGTGCGGGCCTGCTGTTGCCTCAGCCCTGTGGGGGGTGGGGGGGTGGGGGTAGGCAGACAGACCCAGGGAACGGGAGCGGGACAGGTTGGCCCGGTGCCAGTCGGCAGCGTTGCCGCGGGCGACGCAGAAAGCCGCGCGCGTCCGCCACGCACACGGCGGCGTTCCGAACGCCGAGCTTGAAGACGCCGCGCTACAGAGCCGAACGCACCTGCAGCCGTCACCATCATCATCATCATCACCGCTGATACCACAAACAACAAGGACAGCGAGCTCGCTTTCATTACACATTTTCCCCCAGATGTAACAGATCACAGGAAAAAGACTCTCCAGTCGGTTGGAAAAGCAAAGTCAGGGAAGCGGATTGCTTTCTGGTGCATTTTTCTTTGTTCCCGGGTTATTAACGGAGGGGAAACGAGAACGAGCGAAAGGAATTCGCTTACAGAAGGCTCCGGCGGCTCTGACAAATGTGACCACGTTGCAGAATGTTTCCGATGCCGGCTCCTGAAATAGAAGGCGTTGTGTACCGTTCTGTCCTGTTCTATTTTTGGGGATCCGGTGACGCGGCAGCGTTGTCCTCCCCTCTACCTCTCCGCACCTGCCTGGGCCTCGCTGTCGGAGGGGAGCGGGGGGGACTGGGGGGGTGAGGGTGGAGGGTGGAGGGGGGGGGGGCTGTGTCACAATGCGAAGTGAAAAGGGGACGGAGGTCCCCGAACCTGACGTGCTGGGGTTATCGCTGTGATGCGTGTCCCGGATGGAGGACAGTGCTCACCGCACGAGGAAGAGCGCGGGGGTGCGGGAGGGATGCCAGGCCGGATCCATCTTAAAGACGCGCTGACACGACACACACCGAATGGAAACACAGGCAGGCAGGCGTGTGTGTGTGTGTGTGTGTGATGGCTATATTACACAGCGGCGGTTGGCGGTAAGGGTTATCAGCTCTCGTCGACTCGCGTCCACGGAGCCGGGGGGGGGGGGGGGGGGGGGGGGGGGGGGGCCCAGACCCCGAGGTTAGGGCGAGAGAAAGACCCAGTAATAGGGCGAGAGCCAGTCCCGGACGACCTACCCGTCACGTTGACCTCCACCTGGCCCGAGCGCGTCCCGATGCTGTTGGTGGCGTCGCACACGTACGTCCCCGCCACCTCGTTGGTCACCGCGCCCTTGAACAGCAGTGTGTTGTTGCGGATCTCCGCGTTGGCGGGCATCGAGCCGTTCAGTCTGCGAGAGGACGGGGAGAGAGAAACCGCGTTAAAATAAATAAATAAATAAATAAAATAATAAATTCCCAGTGCCACCGTAAACGCGGTGAGTGGCAGTCTGCAGAAATCAACAGCAATTAAACACAGGAAACGGCACGGCAGTCTCCATGGAGATAAATATAAAAGAATACATAAAAATCCCTTTGATAATTTGTGTCGGGGAAACTCACACGCAGTACCGAGCTGCACATATTGCCGCTTTTTATTAGATAATATGGTCCATTCGAAAAGTACACCGAACAGAGAAAAATGGTTTACCTTGATTGACTGTATCTACCATGAAAAAGAACACAGACTATCAAGGGGGTGTTTATCTGTAGAGTATTGTGTCATTTATTTAAAAAAAAAGACACAATACACAATATGACACAACTTTATTGTGTCTTTTATTCAGTAGTTATGGAAGAAATACTTTGTGTACCGTAAGATGGGAGGAGCTATTGCTGAATATTTAATAGCTCCATTTGTCTTGAACCAATCACAGTATTTTGCTACGGGGGGCAAAATTCTTGACTGGTCTGAAATAGTCTGATATCAGTGTTTGATATCACTTGGTATTTCCACCTATTATGTAGCTAATTAAGCCTCGCTCTCTGACCATCTAGTTTTGTGTAGGGGCTCTATGGTGGTTTTGACTATGATACCCTCATACAGTTACTGTGTGTCTGACCATCTAGTTTTGTGTAGAGGCTCTATGGTGGTTTTGACTACGATATCCTCATGCAGTTACTGAGTGGGAGACGGTCTGAATCCTCTCTCTCCTCACTCAGCTATACCTGCGTACAGGAAGGCCGCACCGACGGCCGCCTCGAGCGCGTGATCTCACCGCTGATCCTTTCCCCCCCCGAGCCCCAGCTGTTTGCGATTTTATGACGAATCCTAGAAGGCCGTGAAATCCAGCATGATTCATCTCTTCTGGCGCCGGTTCCATATCCCTTTCCTCTTCGGCTTTCGCGGATGATGGATTTAAAAGTGCCGAATCGCCCGTCCGTCCGTCCGTCTATCTATCCGTCCCTCCGGCCGTCCATCTGCTGACCTACCCGCCAACGCCGTCAATCATTCCGCCAACCAAATCAAACTACACGCTCACATTTACGCGCGCCCATCGATCAACGTAACTGCCAGTCTGTTTACTTGCCGTCGGTACGTCTTCGTTTAATTTATTCCAGGTCGTGCTGCTGCTTTAGCCTTGGCAACGAGGCGCGATCTCTGTTCAACGTTAAGCCGCGCCTGCGTCAGCTTAAGGAGATAAGAGCGGAGACCGAACGCTTCGGTCGTACGAAAAAAGTCAGTTATTTTAACCGAATCACAGCGCTTCGGACGCCAGCTGTCACGGTTTAAACCCCGCAACGACCCGGTTAGTAATTTCAACACTCGCGTAAGCGGCGGGGTCGCGAATGTTCGCCTCGGACTCCCGTCCCTGTTTCAGAGGAACAGAACGGGAACGGGGCCGCCAGCGTCGCGGGACGCTCGAGGGAACGGAACGAATCATTCGTCCGGTACGAAGCGAAGAACTTTCTAGAAACGCGGGGGAAATCAGGTCACCCTTCAATTTCACACCCTCTAAGACAGATAGCTTGCTGATTAATCGCTCTAAATATATATATTTTAAAAACAAACAAATATAAATCTAAAATCTCAGTTTTTTAGGATTGGAAAAAATGGAAATTATGAATTACAATTACGACAGATCTGTAAAAACATTAGTATATCAAGTATGTTCTGGCAGAACAGCTATACAATGAAAAATGTTTCCATGTATCCAGCTTACTGGAACTCTGAATCAGATGAATATTCTGGGTTGTTTGTCCACGTACAGTACAGTTGAGATAAACAGCTACATAGTAGGAGGAACCGTGGCAAGTGGAAGCTAGGTAAATACACCTTAGAAAACTGATTTAGCAATGCCTGGTTCCTCTGAGCAAGGGCTTTCTCAGGGGTTTCTGTTCTCGGAGAATCCCACTTTCAGTGTTTTGAGACACTTTCCACTCCTGCGTGGAGGAAAATGGACTGAAACCCGTCGCTCCACACCGCCGTGTTACAGCACAAGATATCCACCGCGCGATGAAATGTCACCGCCCGGCATAATCCAATCTCTGCTTTCAGCACGCAGTCAGTCAGCTGTCTCTGCAGAGAGACGGAAAGAGCACACGTCCAGCGGCCAGCAGCGCTCATCCCTTTCTCTTATTTTATCATTTTTCTCAGTTCTCTGAGCGTGTGTGTGTGTGTGTGTGTGTGTGTGTGTGTGTGTGTGTGTGCGCGTGTGTGTGCACGCGCATGACTATGTGAGGTGGAGATGTGCATCTGTCTGAGCGTGTGTATGTGTGTATGTGGGGTGTGTAGTGTGTGTGTGTGTGTGTGTGTGCACACGCATGCATGTGTGTGTGTCATATGTTTCTAGTATAGTGAGAAATGTACTTCCATTCAAACTCTGAAGCATGCAGAGCTTGTGGTCATTTTTGATTCAGTTGTGAATTCCATACGAGAGAGAGAGAGAAACAGAGAGACAGAGAGGAAAAGAGAATGTTCGTGTGTGAGCTTGTGCCAGCAACGCGTGCACATGTGCACATGTGCCTACAGGCATGAGGACACCAGAGTGCACATGTGGCCTGTGTACTGTGTGTGTGTGTGTGTGAGAGAGAGAGCATGTGTGTGTGTGTGCGTGAGAGAGAGAGCGTGTGTGTGTGTGTGTGTGTGTGCGTGAGAGAGAGAGAAAGCGTGTGTGTGTGTGCGCGAGAGAGAGAGCGCGTGTGAGTGTGCGTGCGTGCGTGTGTGTGTGTCTGAGAGAGACAGTGTGTGTGTGTGTCTGTGTGTGTACGCGTGTGAATACACGCGTTTGTAAATCTGTGTCGCCCTGTCACAGAAGGGCCCTGTAATCACCTCCAATGCACAGCCCGGGGGAAGTGTCACAACCCATTTAGAGTCTGGCTGTCCACCGCCCCGTCAGCTGTCTCGTCCGACCCGTCATCCCCCCACCCCCCCCCCCCACGTCACCTCTCCACCTGCCCACACGTCTTTCTCACATCTCCGCCTCTCCATCTCTTTCTGAAATAAGCCTTCCTCTCAGCCTCTGTGTCTCTTCCCCCTCCCTCAGGTTGTGTTAGCCTTTAATTAAGCCCTTAAGGTGTGACATCACAAACATGCGATTAGAATGCTTTTAACTGAACATTCTAATGCTGATGTCACAATCAATACTGGTAGGTGAACGCAGCGGTGTTCTAGAACACTGACCGACTAGAAAAAAAAACATTCCAAAAAACCTGCTCTTCAAAAGGGTCAGTGGCGCTGGGAGCAGACCAACACCAGGGGATCGTCCGGGATGTGCTATATTTCACACCCATCGGGTTCAGTCTTACACAGTGCAGTGCAATTTCAAGGGGAATTGCAGGCGCCTCCGTACGCCATTCCTCTTCTCTGGGGTTTTTTAAAATTTATTCTTTTTAAAACATTTTTCGTTTGCTTACTCATTGGCACTAAAAACCAACTGAGCGTAACTCGAAGGATTATACACACGCTACAAGGCTTGTAGCACACGCAGGCAGGCAGGCACGCAGGTACGCAAGCGACCAATCAGGCGCCAGGAACGGGAAAAAAACCAAACGCGGGATGCACCTGGTGGTCGTGCGCCAGGTGCGACTACCATCAGCGTTATTTCCTCTCGTTTTTAGCTCAGCGGCGTTTCTTTATTTAAACGGCGCAGCTCGTGCGCGCGAGAGATAAACTTTCCCCGGAGCTGAACGGCGGGCTGCCGGCGGCTCTGCCGAAAAAACAAAAAAACACCGCCTCTCTTGTCCCGCCGAGCGGATGGTTCGAGACGCGGGCCTCGCGGTAGCTCCGCTGCGGCGGGAAAACGCACGTTCGAACGCGCGGCGGCCGAGCCGCGGGGGACGGCGGCGCGGATCGGTAAAAGAATAACAGAGAGGAAACAGCGATGACGTCGTCGACGCGACTGAGATTACGGTGTGACAAAAACATTGCCGGAGGCGCTAGCTCGCGCGCTACGTGCTGCCAAATCCGCCTCTCCTATTCAGAACGCGGCGCCACCCTGCCTCTTCCGCACGCGTGCTTGGGCACTCGTCAATAGGACTTTCCACACATCTGATGTGCTCGCGTGCTCCACTGCCAGGCCTGCTGATGACTGCGAGGCTGCAGCCGATATTGAACTGATCATTTTACCTTCAATGGCTTCAAAGGTGTGCTGGAAAAGTTGGCCTTATTTTGGAATGCATTAGTGCCATACACATATACACAGGATGAGACACACACACAAACACACTGGGAGACAGACAGGCACACACACACACACATCACTATTGGGTTGTGCACAGTTAAGTAAATGCAGGCTACAAATTGAATAACAATGTGTTCAGCCCCAGTCTATAGTCAATACAGACTTCTTACACAAAAGTGTCACGTTTCACTGATGTTTACACAGACACAGACAAAGAGACCGACAGACACATACACGGATGCACACACACACACAGACAGACAGACAGACAGACAGACACACACAGACAGACAGACAGACAGACAGACAGACACACACACACACACACACACACACAGACAGACAGACAGACTCACAAACACACACACAGACCGACAGACAGACAGACACACACACACACACACAGACGGACAGTCACACACACACACACACACAGACAAACCGACCGACAGACACATACACGGATGTGCACACACACACAGACAGACAGTCACACACACACACACACACACACACACACAGACAAATACACACACACACACACACACACACACACACAGACAGACAGACAGACACACACACACACGCACAGACAAATACACACACACACACACACACACACACACAGACAGACAGACAGACACACACACACACGCACAGACAAATACACACACACAGGACTTACAGCTTCCACTGGTACACGGTGACGGGCGGGTTGGCGTCGGCCTTGCAGATGAGCAGCACGTCCTGGCGGTTCAGGTACCAGTTCCCGTCGAAGCCCTCGACCGTCACCTCCGGCTCGTCTGTGGAAGCGAGACGCCGGGTCAGCTGGGAGCCACTGGTCCCACCGACCCGGTCCTCACAAAGCAGGCCACTGACAGACACGCCACAGCCTCGCCGAGAGGCACACAATGGCTCCACGGCGCGCGTGTTCCTGCTTTTGTGGATGTGTGGAAATGAAACAAGGCGAGCGCGGCCGAACACAGTTAGCATTTGCACAGGCGTGTTATTGCAGGTGAGCGCTAACAATAACCGCGCGGAGCTGATATTCAATTGCTCTCGGCAACAGGATTTCCTGTGCCACCATATATGGCACGGAGGGCACCGCAGCTCTGTGAACGGGTGAGAAGCAAGACAAAGGCACATTTTGAGTTATTCATAGGGCCCGTGTAAAGATTAGGGGTGGGGATCGTTTAGATTTAGGCAATACTGATAGTAAAGTGATACTTTTAAAATGGTGCCAGTGCCAGAACCAATACCTTCCTTAACATAAAGAGCAAATGATAAAATTAAAGAATATATTTTTTTATTGCAAAGGCAGAGAAATTGAACAATTTAGTCATTGTTTATAATAGTTTAAATGACACTTTATACTTAAGGTAATTCATACCTTTTTCACTTTTGCCATTTTGGCAAAGTTTAACATTAGCTAGCTGGCTAACGGTGCCTGCGGTCACTGACTTAGCCGACAGAGCGAGTGTAACGCTAGCTATTGAAGGTGGGCGGCACCGAATTTGGACCGGTAGTTGCCGGTCGTATGAGAACCGGTGCCATAGCGGTACTGGGTTTTCGATACCGAACCCTGGTAAGGGACGGGGGCGGAAACGAGCGGAAGGTTTTTCGAGCGGCGCTTACACAGGACGTTGAGGACGACGCTGTCGGTGATCCTCTCGTTGCGGTACGAGACGATGCAGGTGAGCTTCTGCTTGTGCGCGGCGCGGCTGGGCACCACCACGTAGCTGCTGAGCACCGTCACCGTGCCGTTGTCGTTGCGCGTCTCCTGGACGCTGGCCTCGCCCTTCAGCCGCGTGTCCCAGGTGATCAGGCTCGGCGGCTTCCCGTTGGCCGAGAGGCACGTGGCCACCGTCATCTTGCGGTTCGACGAGCGCGCCACGATGGTGGGCGCCGACAGCGTCATGACGGTCATCGGTCGAGCTGGAGAGGCGGGGAAAAAGAAAGAGTCGTTTACACGATGCAACACAGGGAAGCGCTATAGAAATGTGCTTAAGTCGATGACAGGAAGTGCCATAGACACGTGCTGATGTTGATGGCAGGAAGTGCCACAGAAACATGCTGATGTTGAATGGTAGGCAGTGCCTTAGACATGTGCCGATTTGGTTAGCAGGAAATGCCATAGAAATGTGCTGATGTTGAATGGTAGGCAGTGCCTTAGACATGTGCCGATTTGGTTAGCAGGAAATGCCACAGAAATGTGCTGATGTTGAATGGTAGGCAGTGCCTTAGACATGTGCCGATTTGGTTAGCAGGAAATGCCATAGAAATGTGCTGATGTTGAATGGTAGGCAGTGCCTTAGACATGTGCCGATTTGGTTAGCAGGAAATGCCACAGAAATGTGCTGATGTTGAATGGTAGGAAATGCGTCATAGACGCGAGCAGATGTTAACGGCAAGAGGTACCATAGAAGCGCTGATGCTAATGGCAGAACGCCATTGGCTGTAGATGTGCGCTGTAGTGAGATTTCAGGGGTGGGATGTGGAGACCAGGGACATTGACAAAGTATGATTTCAGATAGAGCAGCCATGTTTTTGATTGTGGTTTCATTTATTTATGAACCTTTATTTATAGAAGGTAGGTTGACTGAGCATGCATGTTCTTTTACAGCAACCCCATGTTAATGGTCCCCCAATTTCCCCGAACAGCATGTCTTTGGATTGTGGGAGGAAATTGAAGTACACACAGGAAACCCACTCGGACACGGGAGAACATGCAAACTACACACAGGTTCGAACCCTAGACCTTCTGTGACGTGACAGTGCTATCCACTGTACCACTGTGCCGTATTCAATGTCTGTGTGCATTTCCTTGTGTTGTGACTCTGTTGTATCATTCTGTTACTGTTACGATGTGCATAAAACTCAATTAAAAAATAATCAGGTCACCTTTCCCACAGCTGCTAGATAAATGGAGAGGAGGAAAGCCCTGCATTTCCTTGGCATGGATCATTGGGTTTCTGCTGCTACATGCCCAGGTCATGAATTTAGATAAAAGAGTCGGGCAACTGGCTTCCATATCGGTTAATCATCATCAATTACCACACCCTCTTCCAATAAGTGAGAAAAAAAAAAACGGACAAAAAAAATCGCCCCAATCTCGAGTTAGATCCTTATGAGAGTGTGGTCAAACATTTTGAGCACACTGTATGAAATTACAAGGTTAATTCTGGGGACAAAAGATAATTGTCATCAAGTTAGATAAAAATGTGTTTATTTTTTTTTTTTAAGTGGATCCAAAATAAACAGGGGCCAACAGTTTTCGAAGATCCAGAAGTGATTTGGCTTCCATTTTCCCATAATTCATCCAACCACAGTCCTTTGTGGCTTGCTAATTAGCTTCTAACTGAGCGCATATCTGCACATATAAAGTAGGCCTGTTTTGTGCGTGTAAAAAAAAAATGCACGATATTACACAGGATGCGCCTTGTTCGCAAAGGGCTTCGTGACATTCGCTTACCCAGAGTGCTGTCTGACATTTCGCGAACCTGATTTTGGGGCGTGCGAGGACTTCCCGACACAACGCCGCACTTCGGGGTTTACAAGGGGTCCCGGCGAGGGGGGGGGGGGCCCACTTATCCCGAGTGCCGGCACTTTGGCCGGCAGCCGCGACGGAAGCGCGCTGGGGCTCGGTTTCTAATTAGACCTCAAACGAGAGGCGACACGCGACCTTTCCGTAATCTGCCTCTTAAGTCAGTTGCCATGCCGATGCGCGCGCGCCCCCCCCCCCCCCCCGCCCCGTCCGAGACAAAGGGATTACGAGCTCGCCGGATAAGAATCATACGCGGGGAAAAATAAATTGGAGGGGGATTTATCGATTTCGGTTTCATTCGGGGCCCGACGCCCGCACGGACGGGTGGGGGGGGGGGGGGGTGCGGTTAATTCGCGCCGTTTTCGCCCCCCGCGGTGGAGCGCTTCGGCGGACGGGCCAGCTCTCCGCGGCGCTTCGGAAAACAACGGGCCGTCTGAAACGATGGCGCGAGCGAGAGAGAAACACTGTAAATATTTTACGCGCGGGCATTATGTATTTTAACCGCAATGACACAGTCCACGCGGAAAGGACGTTTTTTTTTTATTGCCACCCCGCTTTATTGTTGTTTAACGGGTCCCGTTATCCACAGTAGCTGATTTCACACGGCGCATTATCCACTTCCGCAGGGGGGATGTGTACTGAAACAATCCATGCTAAGTGCTTTGCTCGAGGGCGCAGGCACAGAGCCCCATTTATGATTTTTTGGCGAGTCCAGTTTACTGACTGCTCGAATTACAGCGTCAGCTGAGCTGAGAGAACATTTTTAACGAATCAAGCGACACCGGATAATTCAGTCCCTTACTCTTCTGTGCTACCTTTCTAACTTTTAAAAACTCTGTAAGTGTGTGTGCGAGTAAGAGTATGTGATAGAGTGAGTGTGTGTGTGTTTGTGTGCATGTGAGAGAGTGAGTATGTGTGTATGTGTGTGTATGTGAGTATACAAGAGAGAGTGTGGGTACGTGTGTGTGTGTATGTGTGAGAGAGTGAGAGACTGTGTGTGTGCATGTGTGAGAGCATGTGTGAGAGACTGTGTGTGTAACTTTAACAGAATGAATCAGACAGTAACTGTGCTGAGCCATGAGGGGGGCTGGTTTGCTGGCTTGCTGGTTTGCTGGCTTGCGGCCGCCTTACCCAAGACGGTCAGGTTGACCATGTTCTCGCGGTTGCCCGCGGGGAAGGTGGTGTACTCGCAGATGTAGGCGGCCTCGTCGGAGAGCCGCAGGTTGGAGAAGGTGATGGTGGTGTCCTCCAGGGAGGGCGTGTGGTGGCGCACGGCCGGCTGCTTGAAGCTGACGCGGTCCTTGAAGGGCGGCAGCACCGACACGCCCAGGCTGGGGTTGGCGATGGCCACGTTCTGCTTGCTGCCGTTGAGGAACTTCTGCCAGGTGACCTGCGAGATCTTCACCGGCGGGTTGCTGTTGACGAACAGGCAGCGGAGCTCCACCTGCGAGCCCACGAAGCCCCACTTGCTGGCGTCCATCTGCACCGTCTGCGCCCCGCCACCTGCACAACAAAAGGGGAGGTCAAAGGTCAAAGGTCAAGGCATGAAACAGAGTGCTCACGCATTGCTGTGGTCACATGGGAGTGGGCCGGTCTGGAGCATATTAGTTCTGCTCATCCGGAACATTCCACGCAGATAGCTAAGACGACTACCGACAGAAAGAACCGTTCCAAGCACTCTCTAGAATCTTCCAATTCTCATCTGCGCTCTTAGGATTCCATTGGTCTGGAGGGTTGCCCGTCACCCATGACAAGTTATCAGGAAACGATGCGCACAATGGATGAAGGCACAATGGATGAACTGGAGTGCAGAGATGTTCGATAATAACTTGAATGACTTGAATCAAAGTATCTTGAGGGGAACAATAAGCTGTACACAAGAGGGCCTGGTGTATACAGTCCGGTGATTCCCTTGCATTAGAGTGGACAGTTAAAGAAAACTGGTCATGTCAATGTCTGGAATAGGAAGTACTCTACAAACATGGGCACAACCCACACACTTTCTCTTCTGTACCAGACATACATAAACACTCACACTTAGACACACATATAACCACACACACACACACACACACACACGGCCACAAAAAACAAAGAAAGAAATGGGGAAAGGGATCGAAAGCCATTGTACTAATAGTGTATTCCTGTGTACAACAAAAGATCTATAACGCGCGGTAATCTGTTTAAATACACAAAACGCTCTTCACCTGGTTCAGCATTTGCATGTTGATGCAGTGGATGAGCACCACTGGTCTGTAAAGTACACCGAACTCCAAGCCAATGCGCGCAGGGCCTTCCTGAGCTTAACTACCACGAGTCTCTCCCGTTCGGCCAGGGTGCAGGCACCGTGTGTTTATACAGAGCACAGAACCAGGAGAGGCGGGTTCGCGGTGAGGACGGACACATTAGCAGCAGTTAGCACGCTAGCGTGCGGCTGCTGAGTGTTCCCACAGCAGGCTGGTCAATTAGCCCACAGCACTTACTCATCTCCCAACTGTTTCCATGTGCCGTGCCGCGCAGGAAGTAGTCAGTCAGTCAACGTGGTGGTGGTGTGTGTGTGTGTGTGTGTGTGTGTCTGTCTGTCTGTCTGTGTGTCCCGTCTATCTATCTATCTGTCTATGTGGATGTGGTAAATTAAAGTGAAATGTTAGAGATTATTATTTTATGGTTATATTTATTACTTTATCCCCTCCATTCATTCTGTTGAATTTTAATACTTGTTGTTTGGCAACTGAATGTTATGGTTGGACTACTGAATAAAGCATGTTTATTTAAATAATCTATCATTTTAAATCTGTCTGTCTGTTTATGTATGTATGCATGCATGCATGCATGCGTGTATGAGGGGTTTCCATGGGTACTCACAAAGTAGACATTACTGCACGAAATACTGGAAAGCACAAGACATTATTATGGGCAGATTCTTTGCTGCCTCCAGCTCACACTGTAGCTGAATAAAAGGCCATAGCCACCCCCCCCCCCCCCCCCCCCCACACACACACCCCCACCCCCCCAGGTCAGCACGCTGTCCATTCATTCCCACCGCTTTCCTCTGTTATCTTTCTCCATCGCCCCGACGTCCCATTGGCCGATCAGCCATCCGTCCCGACCCGCCCACGTGGGTTTTTTTAACAGATCGTCCGCGCCCTCGAGTCGCGGCCCGCCCCTTATCGCCCCAATCTCCCAGCCCCGCCCCCGGCACAGACGTCCCCAAGACCCACAGGGGTTGGTCCCCTTGCGCTGGGCGGACACACCCCCAGCCGAGCCCCCCTCCTCTCATGAAGGGATACACAAATGAGCCGATTAAGAGAGATGACTCTTCCTATGCCCCGCCCTTGTTTACGCTCTTCTGAGTGAGCGCCGCATTCCCCTGGGAGAGGAATAGTAAGGCATTTATCTGGCTGTATGTGTCCCGCTCAAGCCACAGGAAGTGCCCGGGAGCCAGTTCCCACAGAAAAAGGCTGCGGGGGCGGAGCTTCGTGGAGGGCCTCCAGCTACACGTCGGCGCTACGCTATCCGAACAAGCTAAGGAGCTAGTGCCGTGCTAACGAAACCGCGCCGCTAAGATGTCTGGCTGTCCAGTGTCTGGACAGCCAGAAAGATACTAAACAACACAAAATAAAATAAAACCAAACTAAAGGATTACTGGTGACCCCGGTCGCTCTCCACTTTCGCGTGTTCGCTGTTAGTCGACGTGCCACCGCGTTCGTGTTTTTGTCGCAAAGCGGACGGGCTGTTATCTCCTCCTCTGTGGATCTGTGGTGAGCTCTGCTCGGTGATAGGATTAGGCCTTGGCAAAATCCAGAGGAGCAGACTGCTTAGCACAACTACCTAGTTTACACTGGGATTAGGCTTACGGGTAGTGCTCTAAAAATAGGGGGGGATTTGAGAGAGGCAGGTTCACGAGGACACTGACCGTCTATACGGAGCGTGTCCCTTTAGCCGGCTAGCCTAAACCGCGCGCGGAGATGATAGCGTACGTGAGTGAGGTGTACAACTCGACTGAGGGGCCCGTGTGTGTACAGCTTGCCGTGTGTGTGTGTGTGCGTGTGTTTACATGTGTGCGTGTGTTTGTGTGTGTGTGTATCTGTGTGTGCATGTGTGCACGTGTGTGTATACATGCGTGTGTATGTGTGTGTGTGCGCATGCGTTATGTGTGTAAATGTGTGTGAGTGTGTGTGTATACATGCATGTGTATGTGTGAGTGGGTGTATACATGCATGTGTATGTGTGTGTGTGTGTGTATACATGCATGTGTATGTGTGTGTATGTATGTGCGCGCCTGCGTGTGAGGGTTCACATACATGTACATTTGTGTGTGTGTGAGTGGATTTGGAAACCCTTCCACAGTAAAATGCATTGCATAGTCTGGGTAAGAGGCTCAGGTGCAGGAGCGTGGTTTCCAGTGTGACAATTCAAAGCACATTGAACACTTCACCGTGCGAAGTCGAAAAGGCTGTCTGGTGCCCATGAAGTCTTTCACACGTTACAAACCTACAACATTTCCATTTACTTGTCAGTTAAGGGGACACACTGCAGTTTATTTCCCTCCCACAATCCTCCTCTTCTACAGCGACGTGTCTCTAAAACGCATTCCAGGTCCGCGTTTGTAACGAACACCTGCTTTTCCGGCGGAGGGGATTCGGGACGCGTTTAAATCGATCTCTGGGACGGGCCTGACGAAGCCCTCCCTCCTCTGACCGCGCTAGCCGCCCGGGGTCTGCGGCAGCGTGCCGGGGCGGAGCGGTTATTTCTGGGATCGCTGAGTGACAGACGGATCGACTCGATCAGACGGGAGCCGGCGAGGTGCGTCTGCTCCGCCTCGGGGAAAAACACGCCGACGTCTCTCCCTGCGCCGGCGGGAGGTGTGTGTGTGTGTGTGTGTGTGTGTGTGTGTGTGCATGTTAATGTGTTCATACGGAGGCTTAAGGGAGCGATTAACATTCGCCTCGGGGAAACACCAACGTCTCTGCGCCAGAGGAAGGCTTGTCTGTGTGTGTGTGTGTGTGTGCGTACGTGCGAGTGTGTGTGTGTGTATGAGTGTGTGTGTGTGAGTGCATGTGTGTGTGCGTGTGTGTGCATGTGTGAGTGTGAGTGAGTGTGTGTGTGTGTGTGTGTGTGTGTGCGCATGTGCGCGTATGTGCATGTGTGAGCATGATGTGCGTGTGTGTGTATGTGCGTGTGTGCATGGTGTGTGTGTGTATGTGCGTGTGTGTGAGTGTGTGTGCGTGCATGTGTGAGCATGATGTGCCTGTGTGCATGGTGTGTGTATGTATGTGCGTGTGTGCGTGTTTGTATGTGTGTGCAGGTGTGAGCGTGATGTGCGTGTCCATGTGTTCATGTGTGGGCTTAAGGGAGAGCTTATCAGCACTGGGAGCAGCAGACGCAGACCTGCGCTATTTCAGCTCAGAATGCAACCCTGCGCTTCATGAGCTCACCTGTGGCAGTGCTGATAGCTACAGAAGAGCTGCAGTGTGCTGTAGTGCTGAGAGCGTGCAGCCCAGAATAAACTCCAGCAGCAGCGGAGCGCAGAGCTGCAGAAACAATGAGAGCTGCAGAACTTCTCCAGCCAACTCCCCCTACTCCCCCCCCCCACACCCCCCTCCGTGTGCACGTGGAGCCCTGTATCTGAAAATAAACAGCGGCCCACACAGAAGAGTCACAGAAGGGGGGGGGCTCTAATTACTGAACCCTCTCCTCTGCGTGCTCTGCGTCTGCCTCGGTGGTTCCTTGGAGAGTTTTTGGGGGGGGGGGGGTAATCAGTGCTTATGGTGTAGAGGGGCGGAACAGGGGGGGGGGGGGGGGGGCGGAGGGTATGGCCCTTAATGCTGGGGGAGGAGGACCCCCTGGGGAAGGCTCATTCATTCACATCTAGTGGCCGGCGGAAGAGGGGGGGTGTACGGAGTATGTTCTTAATTTGGTCGGGAAGGAGAGGAAATGAGACGAAAGACTAACCTCCTCTATAGTCTGGTTCCAGACCTGGCCCCCCAATCCCCTCCCCCCCAGCCTTGCCAGAGTTTGGCACCCCCTGAGTCTCACAGGGCAACTAGACAGAAGTCAAAAGGTGCCCTGGCCCAGGGGTAGTAATGAAATCAATCATTAATGGACATTTATGCTGTATTTACAGTATACAGCATCTTTCATCTCTGTTCAAGAATGACACAGTGGTTTGTTTAAGATGGCGGGAGATTTTAGTGATCTAAACTTGGCGGACGAGTCAGGACTACCGTGCGACCCGGCTTCACTCTGAGATGTGACACTCTCCCACCGCAGGACGTCTTGCTCCCTTTACACACAACACGACTGCAGACAGGACTTGTGAGGACTCCTCCGGAGGAGGACGAAAAGGACCTTGAGCGGTGAGGGAGAATATTAAAGAGAGCCGAGCCCCCCCCCCCCCCCGTCCCTCCATTCGAACCTGCGCATCCTTTCGACCGGAGGCTTAGGCGTGGAGCGTTTTTCCTTCTCATCAATCACCGCTCATTTACCTCAGAACCGCGGGCTAGTTCACACCTCTCGGTTCGCGCTCGTTTCTTTACACGGCAGATAGGTTGGGGGTGGGGGGCGGAATTAAAGGTTAGCGTTAGCGATTGCCGCTGGAGCAGCCCGTGAACGTTTCGGGCCGGGCACCAGAAAAGCCCGCAGAACAAGCCGAGGTCCAGATGCCTTCAGCGGGCTAACGAGCCTGGGGCAGACCTTGCCGGGAAATATCAGCTAATACCTCGTCCAGCTAACGCGAACGACGTGATTAAGACGATAAGCCTTTCGATTTTTTCATCCGGCAGATATAAGGTTGAGCTTCCTGTAAAAAATAAATAAATAAATAAATACTCTTTGCTTTGAGAGGAGAATATTTGCCCTCGGTGGCCTATTACCGCAACATCTGCCCTGTAATCACGAGCCCGCGGGATGCCGCTGCCAAACATGGCCGCCCCCGTCTCCGGTGACTCGTTACGCGCGATTGGGCTTTCCTCGGCCCGTCTCGAACCCGAGGCCCTCCGGAAAAAAAAGGGGCCGCCTCGCTGGCTGAGCCCGGCGTTCGTTGCGGCGGCCGGGACGCGCGAACTCGTCCTCCGGGAGTATTCCGGCTATTGGTTTTCAAGTCCTCCGGCTCCCCGCTACAGAAAACAGGAGAAGAAGAAGAAAAACGAAAGGGAAAAAAAAAAGAAAAAAGGGGCTCGCGGCCGAGTCTGCGGAGGACAAACGAGGACGGTGCCGTCTGACGGGGGCCGCCAGGATCTTCGGCTCTCCCGCGCATTCCGCCGCTGTGGGCGTGCGGTAAACTCATTAAAACGACTGCGGTGCAGTGCTTCTCCTTCCTCTCGGGCAGTGGACCTACTGCGTGCGGGTTTCAGTGAAACCCCACGCCACTCGTTAGCCTGAGCCAGTGGGTCTCCGATCCTGGTCCTGGAGAGCTACAGGGTCTGCTGGTTTTTGTTGTCACCTTAAAATCAGCACCCAATTGAGACCCAAGACACCAGGTGAGTTGAGTTAACTGTGTAATCAACTGCTCTAATTGATTCATGAAGTGCAGAGTCACCATGAAAACCAGCAGACCCTGTAGCTCTCCAGGACCAGGGTTGGAGACCACTGGCCTAAGCCGTTTAAATGAGCGCTGCAGGGCTTCCAAGCAGGTTAATATTCCCCATCACCCCTTATCTGACCGCGCTAATGACATCAGACCCAGGTCACATACTTTACTCAAAGCACTTTGCCTTTGAGGGGTGCCTGTTCCAGCAGATCGAAAAAACAAAAATCCTCTCTCATATGTATTTGGAACAAAGTTCTTCTTTCAAGTTTTGGTTAGTTAATAACTGTGTTTCACAGAAGATTTTCAGGGAAAGAGAATTTCTTGTTTAACTGGCATGGAAAGAGTTTAAAAGCATTCAAAAAGAAAAAAAAAGAAGCTTCTGGCTCTGTCAACGGCAGTGGGAGGAGTGGTGGGGGGGGGTCGGTCGATGATGGGGGGAGCAATGAGCCAAATGATAGACTGAGCTTAGTACATTGCTCAAAGAGAGACCGAAACAGGGACTGACCCTCCCGCCCGTCCTCCCAAATTTAAACGGTTTTCCGCTTCCCCCGGCCGCGACAGTGGGCCAGGACCGCGGACAGTCCGCCAGTCGGCTGATTAATATCCCCAAAAGCGGCCAGCGGTTCACCGTATCAGAAAGCGGGGGTCACCGTTTTCAGCACGGCCGGCTCTACTGAAACAAAACACATTCCCACTCACAGAAAAAAAAGGGAGCTTTATCTACTCTCCTCTCTGGAAGTGTATTGGGGATTATCGTAGGAGGTCAGAGTTCACCCGCGCGGACACGGGACGCCAGCACGTGTCTCTCTTTCGCGTGGGTCGGAGCTGGATCATATTAAATTACAATATTCATTTTCTCGACCGGTGCCCTTTATCCCTCAGGCAAATGCCGCGGTTTCGTTTGTCTCGTTTCAATCGGTATTTATCGTCTGTTTGCTCAGATGAGCGGCGCAGATTAGGAGCGGCCGAGGCCGCGGCCCGCGGTGTCAAGCCGTAGAATCCCAGGATTCCCGCCAGCGAAAAGAAGAAGAAAAAAAAAAGAAACTTCTGTTTATGAACTGCTTCACTGCAACACCGCACGCAGCAAAAAAATTCTCTCTCCTTTTCCCATAAAACTCGCTGACTCACCGAAAAATTTTTTTAGGGAACAGGCAGTGCCTCCGGCAGCCCGCGGTTCCCCTCACCTTCTCCGTCGGATGGCACTGTGGCGTATATCTGCCTGCCATTAATTAGCGAAGGGTGGCGGGCTCTGTTCGTGCCCCCCCCCCCGCGGTTTCTGAAGTTCGCCACGCGGCTGTGACCCCCCCCCCCCCCCCGGGGTTGCCCCCGAAATGCGGTTATTAATCGCTCGCGCGGTGACGCACGCCGACTTCGCCCGTCAGCGTGGAGTACGAAACAAAACGAAGAAAAAACAGCCTGGCGTAGCGTGCGCTAATACATCATCGGTAACGGCTCAGCGGTGATCTGAAATGACCCGGCCCGAGCCTCAGAGAGGGCTATGCGGGGGGAAAAATACGAGGTGCTACCTTGAAACCAATCCTGCCGTCATGGAAAAAAAAAAAAACAACTCAAATAACACAGGTTACTCTATTATTAAAAACCTTTTGTTTTTGACCAGCCTGGTTTTCATCAGATATCCTGACGGAGGAGGCATGCAGACTCACACAATGCTGTGGGTCAAGTTTAACTGACGTAGTTTAACGGGAATCAAAGCGAGTTTCAACTCCAGGATCCCGGTGTCTTTCCCCCGTCCCAGAAAATGTCAAAAAATTAAAAAAAATAAAAAACTTGAAACGAGGACAAACAGGTCGAGCGGTTTCGGTCGTGCGGTAAGTGCTGTGATGTCATTCGTATGACCTCACTCCTGATACCAGATAACGGAGGTCACCTGGCACGAAGCAGCGAAACCACGGAGTTTGAAAACAGACCGCAGTCCTCAGAGCCTGTCAATCATTAGAAAGGGGAGAGCGTGGTCGCGTAGAAGCCAGCCGTTTGCAGTTAACAGCAAAATACTAGAGCCAAATGATGAGTCATCGCCTAATGCGCGCTTGCTGATTGGCCAGTCCACCACACGCGCTGGAACTGTCCGACGCGAGTGAAGGCTGTATGATGAATGAAAGCACTGTGCTGGAGAAGGATGTCAGAAGCGAACGGGGGAGATGACAGAGAACATGGAGCCCGGCCTACAGTGTTATATGTAAATGGCTGTACTGTGTGTGCCAAGAACAGAACACTGCCTGTGACATGTTTATGCATCGCATTACAGCAAGACAAGACACGCATGCACATACGTTAAATAGGCTTTTACAGAGTACACAGGGTCCCCATTAGACTCATACTGCATGTACACTGTTAAGAGTTGATGTAACACTGGACATTTTAGTGTGCACACAAGTGTGTGTGTGGGTCTGTATGTGTGCGTGCGTGTGTGTGTGCGTACACGTGTTTGTGTGCACCTGTGTGTGCGTGTGTGTGCATGAGACAGAGAGCGTGCAGTCCCTGTGGATTGGCCAGAGGAAAAGAGGTAAACACACACTGAGGAAAACAGGGATTCCGCAACTCATTTTAATAATGACCCCCCCCCCCTCCCCCCCACCCCAATAAAAAAAATTAATCCTCCAGGAACACAGGAAGGGCAGACTGAAAAACAACACCGTTTAATCCCTGCAAATAGATACTGTCGTTCGGTAAACGCTGTTCCAACGCAACTGAATGCACGAAGACAGCACTTCCTGTCAGCATAAAATAAAATAAAAAATAAAACATATATATAATTGAGAGGAAGGTTATATGTCATTGTGTTGCATTTCGAGAGAGTTCCATGATAGATTACAGGCGATGGCCAGGCCTGGATTTTGAGGGTGTTAGGACAGCCTGGGGGGGGGGGGGTTAGAGGGGGGGTTGTCGTGCCGCGTTCTGTGACAGGCTAACGCTCAGAGGGCTAGCCGCGGGAGCGAGCAGATTACAGCACTCAGGATATTGAAAGTCCGGGATTCGGCCCCGGCTACACGAGGACATCATCTCCAGCTCTGCTCCCTGGAGCTAATATAGTGAGAATATAGCGGTCGCCCCTCACAGCAGAGAGAGAGAGAGAGAGAGAGAGAGAGAGAGAGAGAGACAGAGAGAGAGAGAGCCTAGCTCCAGGCCTGTAGCACATCTGGAAGAGGCCTACCAAAGCCTTTGAGCACGAGGCACGGCAAAAAAATAGAGGAAGGGGAAATAAAATAAGGGGCGAGTGGCTGTGCATGACAAATCCTAACCCCTGTCACTGTGGATTTCGTCTGAAACGGGAGATTAGTCGTTGCACGGCGCTCTGAGAATTTTCGGAGGGCAGGCGAGGGAGCGGAACAGAGCGAGCGCGGCATGTCCCCTCGCGCGAGCGGACGACGGCGGCTAAACTTGAAACCGCTCTCCGCGGTCGATTTATAGCCCTTTTTTCCCGGGACTTTTCTTCCCCTTTAGCGATCGTGCGATCGTCCTTGCGGGCTTCGTCCGAGGCGCCGGTGCGGTCCGCTCCGAAGCGTGATCAATTTCAAGCAGCTTGGTTACGTCAACGCCGAAAAAAGAATAAATACGACTTGCGCTCAGACGCTCTTGTCCGCACCGGGGCCGGCCGGGAGTCATCGGCGAGGGGCGCGCGGCCGCTAGCGCCGCGCGATCCGGCTGAACTGTTTAGGGTTGCCATGGAGACCGTGCCATTGCTTCATATCTGACCCCACATAAAAAAAAAATCTCACTGAGCCACCTATCCACCTGAGTCATGCAATTTCACCGCCTAACTAAACTCCTTTTCTGCCGAGGTAACCGCTCAGCGCTCAGACACGCTATTTATAGCCTACCGAATACATCGTTCGCAGGTACCAGAAGCACCACTTACAGATACCCAGATATAACAGAAGCACGATTAATTAAGGCAGCGCTTAATTTCAGAGTTATATACATCCTAAGGCCTTTCTAGCTCACACTGCAATCAGATATGTTTTGCAGCATGAACTATGTAAGCTACAAAGATGACATTGTTAAGGAGTCGATGCACCCACAGGCTGTTTGAGTTCTCTTTTTTTTTTTTTTTTTACTTCATTATTGATTTTCTCTTTTTATGCAAAGAATCATCCAAGAAGCCTCTCTGAACCAAAGCTTTGGACAGATTAACTCAAAGTGACCTATAAACAAGCTTATAAAAAGACGGCGCGACGGATTCGCGCGCACGTTTCCACCGACGAGACGTCCATCACAGTCAAGGACATAAAGAGAAAAAAAAAAGGACGGGGAGACTGAGGCGAAGAGAGGGAATCGATACTTTATGAGGGCGCTGTAAGCGAGGCCCCGCTGAGTTTGGCTTTAAACATCAGCTTATTTTTATTTATTTATTTCTTTCTTTCTTTCGGCTAAACCCTTCCTCTCCCTCTGAGACTCCCCTTTTCCCAAGGGCTTGCCTTTACATAAAAGACGTTCAGAAACTCATTTTCTTTAAAAAAAAAGAAAGTGGAATTGGTTATCGTTATGAATTTGCAGGCCGTGTTTTTTCATTGCATGTGTCCAATAATGAGGTTTGGGGCTCAAACATACAACGTGCACAGACCGGGCTGATATAGACACTGCACGCAATCAAAACCGAACCATTACTGAAACGAGCCCCATTAACAGGCAAGCCAGCGGAATATTCAATTGCGGCTTAAGGGGGGGTAAGTCTGAGGCAGATTCGACCGCACCGTTCCACGGTGAACGTGCGGCCTCAGACAAAGCTCAGCCCTGCTTGCTGTAACACTTCCGCGAGTTCCGGAAGATTCTGGGACTAACGGGCCCCCATTCTGCACAGATGAAACGTCCTCAACGGCGCAAACCACGGCGGGCAAAATCTGAGTTATGCCGAGCGTGAGCTAAAAGCAAGGATTCCTCCAAACTGTGATACGTCCAATCCGATTCTACCATGCAAAATCCTTAATAATAGTTCCAAAAACTTCCATCTTCCCCCAAGGGGAACCTTCCAGCCCCCTGTTGTTGCTCGCTAAAAATACTGGAATCCGTAAGTCTTCCTTACATTTTCTTTTATCATCCTGCTGTCGCTTGGAGTCCTTTAAAACCCCCTAAGAATAGAAGCTCTGCCATAGCAGATAACTGTGAAAAAGTCATATTAGAGATATGATTTCATGAGAAAGGAGGAAAAAAAAGGAATCAATAACATATTTTAAAGGCCCATCGTTACAGCAGGAGAAATCGAGACTCGCGCTGAGTCTATTTCGTCGGTTGATGACTCAGCGAGGAAGCGGAGGGGAGTCAAAACAGAGACGGACGCGATGACCTTGAAGAGGAACCTTCTCGTTGAGTAATACCGGGGTGACCTCCTCCGGTACTACAGTCAGCTCTGACACAAGCAAGCAGGGCACTGGAGCAAATTTAAGACCCTTACAACAGTTAAAAAGAAAAAAAAAAATGTTTAAAATGTTTTTATAGCGTGATAGCCTTCCAGATGATCGGTGGAGCATCTGGAGGACAGATGCGAAAAGGAAACCGCGAAGCCGGGGGGGGGGGGACAGGGGGGGACAGCGATGGAAACTGTTGACTGTGCTGAGCGGGACGGGCAAGGAGAGTCACCAAAAGCTTTTCTCTGATGTTTCCGTAACTCATGTACCGCGCGCTGACAAGAGACGCTCTGGGAAGTAAACAGATATAAAATGAATCTGACGTTGGAGCAACCTCAGGGGGAAAAAACAGAAGAAAGCTAAACAGAGGCCGTGATTAATACAAACCTCACCCTCTTAGGCAATTCTACCTATCTATCTATCTCCCCAATACTAATTTGGATCCTCAGATTCATTCAGAGATGGGATTCATTTTTTGCACATGAAAACCTCGACCATTTGCTTTCTTACACCAATCCTTTATCATGGCTTTATCGGCCTGTGTGACCGTTTCGCATGCGATTGCATCCACGACTCAAATTTAAAGACAAGTTAAAAGTGGAGCGAACGTGGGCCCCTGCTTGGGGATTGCCCCTGCTTATCATTTATCATCTCCGTCAGACCTCGCGGCCGTCGCTGCGCGCGGAAAGGAAAAGGGAGTCGATCCGTGGGATTTAACGCCGTTCGGGAAACTGAAGGCGAGGTATTTTTTTTTTTTCAGCGGCCGCTGTTCGGCAACAAACGGGAGAAATCGTCGCCGGCACGTCTGTCTGCGAGCGAACGCGCTCGTCTCCTGGAGGACTCCGCGCGGACCGGCGTGTCTCACCGCCGGATGCCTGTCTGCCTCGACGAGAAAAAAAAACAAAAAAAAACGGCGAGATCACTCGGCGAAAAATGAAACACCGTGCCGTCAGTGACAAGAACGGAAGCGTGCGCGAAGCGTTGATCCGCGGAAGGAGCGGCTCGGGACGAATCTGCACGAGGATTTCGGGCCCCGAGCTGTACCCCGCCGCGCCCCGCCTGAATTCGCGCCTGCTCATCCGCTGTTTCGTTCGCTCGCTACCTGACGTTTCAGGAGGGTAGCACGATGGAATCGACTTTGATAAAACGCGTCTGAAATTCTCTGTTGTTTTTTTGGAACGGAAGGCGGATGCTAGTTGATGTTATGCTATTTCATGTGAACACAGGTCATTGCTGGGCCTATGCTTCAGCACGTCAATACGACAAGAGTAATCCTTAGAACGAGTCCATGTTCGCAGACAAGACGTCTACACAAACTTTCAAACTCAAAGTCAAACTTTCAACAGCGCCGACAACAACAGATCTAGGGACTACACTATCCGGCATCAAAACAATACAAATAGTAATTACGCTGACAGCTTTTCTCCAGGCCCAGAAGGTAAGGTACTTGTTTATTTATTGATGAATGCACTCATTCAGTATCTTAAAGTTTAACTGGAATGAAGTGTCATGTAGGAAGATAGCTAAGAACTCATAACTACTACCTGCAGAAATATGCAGACACTGCTGCCAATCCCCCCCCCTCCAATATAATGAACAAACTCAAATAATAAGCACCAATAATAACGCGTACAACACATCACAAAGCTGGAGACCGGTCAGCTGGGCGGCTCATTCGGCTAAGGCACCACACTGTGGTGCATTGATGAGCCCTGCGGTCTGGGATCGAATCTGGATCGTGCCAGTGTTGCATGTGGCCGGTAGCTCCACAGGACAATATGCAATTACAAATGTGTCGCTTAGATGTCCGAGTTTCACCGCTCTCTAGCGACCCCCGCTGTTCGATTGGGAGCCTGCGCACTTTGTGTCAAAGCCACATACAGGTCTGGTTCTGGAGGAGCACAGTGAATGCAGATAGCTGGACATTCCAAATTAGGGCACCGAATGCAAAATAATACTAATGATTCATTAATTGGGGACATTGTTGCTTTATGTTCTGTGTACCCACGGTTTGAAATGGTGGAGCTACAAAATAATTTCCCGACCACTGTCACAATCCACTGAAGCAACGTAATTCAGACCATTTGTTTTGTTGCATCCCGAAATTTCAGAGGAAATTGAACGTTATTGTCACAATGTCGATTTAATGATGTAACGAGTACATCACACAACAAAAGGCAGCGTGTATTTTGGTCATCACACACCCACACACGCCACAACAGCACTCTCAGTAGTTTCCTAGACATTAGAGAAATCTTAGCAACAGTTATAGGCGTTGTTCATAAGATTATCAAAATGTTCACTGACAATCTTGCTTTGGGGCACGATATATCCTCTTCGTACTACGAAGGTCCAAAGTTAAATAAGTTTATTTGGGGTTGAAGCGTTCGCAGCTGTGTTGTGTGCCCTATAGGTGCGTATAATAGCGCCTTTTAATCCCGGAGACATTTGGCAGTTAAATTTCGAAGGCGTTTTAAAATGCGAAGTGGGTGGATCCATGGCAACTGACAGCGAGAGTGTCAGGCGGGCAGACTAAGACAGAGGCCGCGTTATTTCGGCGAGTAACGGGCCTGCAAGGAGGGAGAGTTTTTTTTTTTTGTCTGACGGGCTTCGATGAGGAAGAAGAAGTCGATACATAAATACACCGGGTGGACGGATTATGATTCTGTATTACTATTGATCAGAGGCTTTTTTTTTTGTTGTTGTTTTTTTTGGAGCGGGCGAACGGGGAGAGCCGCGCGGCGATTCCGCGCGACTCGATTAGGCCGTATTGAGAGTGCCGTCGCCCCCTCAGTCGCGCTGGCGTTAAAGAAGGAGCCTCTGTGTGCGCGGGGCCGGGGGGCGATTGAAATTCCGCGCCGGCGCTCCGAGCGGCAGAGTTGTCTTACGGGACAGCGCCATCCGTCTTGTTCCGGGAGGAAGCGGCTGCCGGGGAAAGAATCCCAATTCGGCCTACCTCTCGAGCGGGGAAAAAAAAGAAAAGAAAAGAAAAGAAAAGAAACGCCTCTTCCCCCGCGATCGATGCTCAAAAAATGAGTCGGTGAGCACTCTGCCGCTAATTAATTGACACTTAAGACACAAAGTGCCCGCGAAAGTCGATGATGTGGGCTCCGGGGCGAACGTGGCCACGGGCCTAAACAGGAAAAGACAACAAACGGCAGCCCTCTGCCAAAACCGCAGAGGAGGAGAACAGTGTCCCTCTTTCTTCCCCTCTCCAGCCCCCCATCCCCCCCCCCCCCCCCCCCGACGCCCCCACCTCCTCCCTCCCGGGGTTCTGACGGGCTCTGAGGACTCCTCTTAGCGCTCCTCCGCCCTCCTGTGGCCCTCTCGCCTCCCCCTCTGGGAGAGGAGCGTTTCATCCTTTGAGGAGGCTGACAAGGTGCCCCGGCCGAGCCGATTAAAGACTCCGATGTCGGAGAAGCGGGGAGAGGGGCGACCGTGGAAATAAACTGGGGCCCCCGCCCCCCCTCCGGCCAGGCGTGACCTCGGCCGGCGCGGGATCGGTACCCCCGCTGAACCCCAGCGCAGGAGCCACACTAAAAAAAAAAAAGGGGTGTCACATCGCAAAGCCATTACGGTTGGAGGATTTAGTGTTTTTTTATTTTTATAGCTCCATGGAAAATGAAGAGCCAATGACATTAAATTGGAGTTACCTGAACTTACCTCTGAGAGCGTTCATCACATATTTCACTGATACACAAGTAACAACCGGAAGGAAATGAAGTGCTATCGGAGCTGTAAAGTGCTTCTAATTTTATTCCGCGCACATACAGTATTTACACCACGTAGCAGTTTCGGGTTGGGAAAGTGCAGAGACGGTATTACGTTTAAATGCCTCCCTAACATTCCAAAAGCCTCTTTTCCAGATTTGAGCAGGCAGTTGACAAAAGCTCCTCTTTCGTCGTCATCTTTATTATTATTATTTAAATAAAGCGCGTTCCCAAGTGAACGACTGACAGAGAGGAACGTACCGCGCGATTCAATTGTCAAGGAATCGGGAGTGTTGTCCCATTTCATTAAAAAGCCCCAAAATATTCACGGGCTGAGTCTGAGAAGCGCATTGTTTACCGTACGCGTGACTACTGCAGCAGTGTCGCGTCCCCGCCGCGATCGCGCGGGACGATGCAATATTAGCGGTTCGGAAGCCCCCTCCGGCTCGACGCCGGCGCTTACTGTCTTTCCCCCACGTCTGCACCTGCTCTCGCCGTTCAGACGCGAGCGAGGAGCGCGGCGGCCAGGTGCACTGTGGGGGGAAAAGAGGGTCACGACTCGCTGAGAAAACAAAAACAACGAGAAAGCAAGCAAAGCAACGTCTGAAGAGGATGAGGGGAAAAAAGAAGCAAAAATGCTGACGGAGTGAACTTTCCAACTGCTGTGCTGTACATAAGGGGGGGGGAGGGCAAAGGATTACTGCTCATTAAGCCCAGTGGCAACCAACCCTGTTCTTGGCGATCTACCATCCTGTAGGTTTTAATTTCAACCCTAAATTTGGCACACCGATACTATTTGGCACTGACTCCACTACTTAGCAGCTCAATGAGGTCTCTAGCTGCTGAATGAGGGGTGCTTTGTTAGGGTTGGAATGAAAACCTACTGGTTTGTAGATGTCCAGGAACGTGGTTGGTTACCACTGATATAGCCCATCTGTCTGAAGTTCACCTTCATCTCCCGGCATGCATCCTGCATTGTCAGCCGGGCTTTCTGATTGGCTAAACACTCCACGGTCCTCGGACAGTTGTGAATCCCATCTTACTGTACGTGAGAACGGCACGGCAAGCTACAAAGATTCTCCACTCCAACTATAGTCCTTTAGATCTACAGATCAAGAGTACTGAGATATGTGATGTGAGAGTGCGTGTGACAACATGGAGAAAGGTTTGGCCTGTTAGTATAGAGCCTTCTGATCAGCTTGTGTGTGTGCGTGTTATTGTTTGCCCAACAAAACCTTTTTTCCCAGGAGTTTGTTGTGAAGCCATCTCGACATCGATTGAGCATCAAACAAATCAAAATTCCTTGTTAACTGCCTGAAAGGAGCAGAAGGCATTTTAAAAACCTGGGACTGGTGCTCCGGTAAAAGAAGAAAGATGCTTGACTGTGACACAGGCTAACTAAGCAGTCCTTACGAAACAGACCATCTGCCTTCTTTCCCATTGTTCAGAAACCAACTCAGACTTGAATTAGCAGCATAACCCGTCTGTCACCCTTCGATTCGAAGCCAACAAGCAGGGTTTGGGCCTACCTCTCAGTCTCTCTCTCTCGTTACCTTGCACTCACTCACTCACTCACTCACTCACTCACTCACTCACTCACTCACTCACTCACTCACTCACTCACTCACTCACTCACTCACTCACTCACTCACTCACTCACTCACTCACTCACTCACTCACTCACTCACTCACTCACTCACTCACTCACTCACTATCTTGCTCTTACTCTCACTCTGTCTCTCTCTCTCACACTCACTCGTTACCTTGCTCTTGCTCTCACTCTCTCTCTCTCTCTCACTCCCCCTAGTTACCTTGTTCTTGTTCTCAATCTCTCTCTCTTTCTTTCTCACTCTAGCTCTCTCTCTCACCCCTCCCTCCCTCCCTCCCAAACAGCACACACAGTCTCTTCCTCAGCACAATGCTGGAGCCCCTGCAGACGTCAGGCTTTGCTGTACTGTACTGTATAACCGGGCCGTTAAGATAGCGGCGTTGTTAGCGCCCGCCTACGCGTCCCTCGCCCGGTCTCTGTCGATCGCCCGCTTTCAGCGCCGTTTTCCGTCGCGGTTCTGCTTCCCTGCGAGGCGCGGCACGGGCCCGCCAAACGCTCCCGCGGTACGGAAAGGCGCTACAAACGAGAGACAGACCCGACGCGTTGCCTCACTTACCGCCGGTGACGGGCTGAGATCAAGGAACGGTGTCGAGACGCGAGCGAACCGCGAAGCGCAGCGCAGCGTCAACAACGCAGCTCATTCCTGGGGAGGGGAGGGGCGTGGACGCGAGGATCGAGGCGACGCGTGGGATCTGAGCAGACGGTGCCTCTCCCGGCGTCTTTACGATCGCCGCCCGCCCCCCCTGCAGACACCCTCGTTTCCTTGGAATCGGTCCTCGGGAACAGTCGCCGTCAGATTCCGGGGAACGCCGCGGCGTGCGAGGGCAAGCACGCTCGTCTGAGGAATTCCTAGGACTCGGGGAGCGGTTCCAAAACGCACGCGGCTGAAAAACCGCCATTCCGGAAAGTTCCATACGGTGTGACGATGAAGTAAACAACGAAGCTTTCATACTTTCACTTATAGAAGCAGGCTATAAAAAAAGATGTTTGTATAAGTTGTCCACCTTCTGTTGTGTAGTTCTGGACTTTCTGTCTTCAACACAAAAATGTTGGGTTTTGTCTTTAATCGAGTAATTCAGCAGGCCATATAAAGATCCTTAGATACTACTGGAACATTATTAATCGAGCCTCCCAAAACATATTAGCCTACTTCCGCAAATACTAGGCCACGCTGTATTTGACTCAGTGGTGGGTTGAGACAGTTCTCTCGGATCTGTGTCACGCAATTCGATTGTCAATCGCAGCCATCGATACAATTACCAGGTCAACCACGGGCATTAGCTCTGGCTGCACGGTACACGTCACACGCCCCGCGCGCTAATGTGCTTGGTTAGCCCGTTAGTCCGCGGGGAGCGTTGGCGTCACGGGCGGCAGAGGAGAGGCTCCGATTCTAATGAGCTTCATTTCCAGCGCCGCACGGCCCATTCCAAATGCTAATGCGGCCCGCCGCGTGAAAGATGGGCCGATTGGTATTCATGAGAGACGAACGAGGGCAGAGGGGGAAAAAAAAGAGGAAATTTTGCATCGGTGCCGTTTTGAACGACTTTCTACATTTCGCAATATAAAAAAAAAAAAAAACCAGGCTCAACAATTCTGCTATGGTTAATCTGAAGCTCGGTATTTTTTTTTGACCGCCAATTGTTTCTTTTTTTATTGCAGGGCATGAATAAGAATCGCGCGTGAAGCCTTTTTGTTTTAAAAGCTTGTGGGAAAGCGGGGAACTGTGGGTGGTTTCGCGAAATAGTCCGGTCCAGACAAACCCCGCTAAAGCCCTAAACCACTCTCCTGATCTAGGGTCACGCTTGTCACCCCTCGTTTCCATTCAGGTTTAATGATCGGGTTTTAAAGTTCTGACTGCTACAAAGAGAACAGACGCTGTCGGGGGGGGATTCCCAGGGCTGTTTCGGTCATTGTCTGCGATATAAAACCTCAGTGAAAATGCCTTGCCAAGGAAGCGAAAACAAAAACAAACAAAAAAAAAAATATATATAACATAAATTATCTTGTTTCAGAAACAATGGCAGCTCCAGCACGGTACGCCCACACTTTAAACAACAAGGACCGCGGGCCAGGAACGGCGACCTTCGGCAAACGAGGGGGACCCGCTCGTGTTTGCCTTCGAGACAAAACACAGCCGAGTGACACTTACGTTCTGCACTGCCGCGTCCACCCAAACAAACACACCGTCGCAATAAAAGTCGGCACCCTGTCCGCGCTAAGCCCTCTCCAAACAAACGCTCCCCGTGATGCGTGCGTTTAGTCCTCACTAAACGCGGTCCTAAACCCGATCAAAGGTAGATTTTCTCAGGAGCACGGGAATTAATTGTGTTTTGCAAATAACAGTCCAAAGTGCATTCGCAAAACAAATAATGACCATCCCCAATTATTCTACCTGTTAGAACACATACCCAGAGCAAACTGCTCAAGCTGTAATCCAGTTATTTACGCCAATGGTTCAAAAAAAAAAAGGAGTGCATATTTATGCGCATATTGCAAGATCACAGCTTTCCGGTGCAATTACCCAGCAGCTGAAGCGACCACCTCAGCACTTCCCCTCAATTGAACATGCAGTCATCTAATTCTGGAATATTCCAAGCCCTGGTCTTGAGCAGCTCCTCAACCTCGCCCCCACTGCTGAATATCCCCACTGCATTTTCACATCAAAGAGGAAAAGTTCAGCCGGTTCAATCACCTTTTCTGCACTTTTCCCAAACTTTTAATTATATATCACTTGTGCAGGTAGATTTGCTCACCTCCAAATTCTGCCAATACCCTTACTGGGGGGGGGGGGGGGGGGTATTTCAGCAATCAGTGACACTAACGTATTTGCTGTCAAAGGAGGTGTTTTGTTACCCTTGGAAACAATTATCCAATGGGGTTTCGGGCCCTTAAATCATACGAGAGAGCTAGACTCATCACTCAGAGTGTTGGATTTGGTCTGTCTACTCCCCTGGTTCCACCAGCTTACCGGCTCCTCATTAAGGCTTGGCACTGATTAGCCTTTGGCACTGGTCAGATATTTCAGGGGTGTCCTTGACTAATAGTAGCTAGTAGTTTTCTGTTCTCTTTTATACAGGAGTGTTGTTACACTGCAAAAACCAACAAATAAGACAAACTTAACAAGTATTTTAGTCTTATATGTAGTCTTGAAAGCTTATTTCCATTACTTTGTTGCTAAATAAGACAAAAAGATTGCTAATGAGGTGAGACGGGGTTTTACTCATTTCAAGCTTTGCCAACGGGGTAAGACAATATCACTTGTCAAGCAAAACAAGTAACTTAAAACAAGCAAATATTTTCTACTTGAGAGAAAAGATTTGATTACAAAACAAGACTAAAACACTTGGTAAGACAGAGTTTTTTGCAGCGTAATACGACAGTTCCCTTTTTGACCGGGTGACAGGTCGTGCATCCAGAGAGCTGGTCTGGTGGCGACAAGCCCGTGTCCTGTGAAGGACGGCGCGGCGGGAATTCTGGGCGCCTCTGTGCGCCAGGCGTCTCTGCCCAGTAATGGGCCCCATGCTGGGGTAGCCCATGCTAGCAATGGGGGGGGGGGGAGGGTGACGCTATCTCTCGACTCAATGGGGCGGGGGGCTCCAAGGTCACGTCCGCCATGGAGCGGCAATATGCTCGTTATCGCCGCGTGGGGGCTGGCGGGACACCCGTTTTCAAGTCCTGGCGCTAGGCTTGGGGTCGGGGACCCGTCTGAAACAAACAAACAAACAAACAAACAGACAGAGCTCACGATCATGGTCACCTGATCGCGAGCGAGCCCACCCGCAGGGAGCAGACGGCTCCGCTGATCCGCAGGGACGCGGATCTGCCTCAAGCCGAGAGGATTCCGCCCGCTCGGAGTGCGCGGCAATCGCTCGCGAATGTGGGCGCGGCCTAGGGGCCGCGAGCATGCGGCGTGGGGCCCAGGGGCCCCGGCTTGGCGGAAAGGACCCGCTTTGCGGTTGGTCTGCACGTACGTCAGAGGCTGTCGCTGGGAAATGGACTGTTCTAGACGTCGCGAATCCTTGCATTCCTGGTCCTAAGCTTTTACATACGCATAAGAGGGATACGTACGCAGGCCAGGGTTGCACAGTGCTCCGGTGCCCTGTGCTGTGCACATTTCCTTTTCCTCCTCGCCGCCTGCTTTGACACCCGCCCTGCGTATTTTGTTTTTTTTTTTACACTCGGGGCGACTCGGGAGGAAGTCGGGGGGAACGCGTCCATCTGAGAGCACCGCCGGCTCTTCGGGGGCGGAAGGTCGAGAGCGACAAGCGGCGGCGACGAGTTTGTGACAGCGAAGACCCCGAAAGTTTAAACCGCCACCGCCGCCGGGGAGAGAGAGCGCTCGCCGCGATGCAGCTAACCCTTTCCTTTCCGCCTCGACCGGCGAACGGCTCCACCGCCACCCGCGCAGCACGCGCTATTAACGCCGACGCGCTAACCGGAACTCGGCAAGACAACAACGGGTCATCTCCCGAGTTACCGAGCCGGCGAAAAAAAAGGCAAAGCTTATTATCCCATTCTAACGGGCGGCTCTGTATTACCACTGAAGTACCGCCCGAAATAGACCACCGCGAGTGCGGCAGGCCAAATCTCTGCGGGTTTTTCAAGTGCTGAACTGAACCGTAAAATTCTCCCACGACCGTAACAAAAAAAAAAACCGTCAGGTACTGGAAAGCCAGGAGGCGCAGAGGAATCGTCAATGACCGTTTTATCTGTGATGTCATTCCACGTGGGCTGCACAACACATTAGCATCTGATAATGCAATATGACTGTGCACACTCACATGCACACATTTACGCACACACATACGTCAACGTTACCAAGAGGGAACTATCACTCTATATTCTGTACATGCAAATCACATGCACACATAATAAGAAACAGGCACACATTTTGAAGCTGAACGTTTAGTTTTGAGACCAAGATAAGCACTGAATTTCAGAAAGCTTACTCATGTTTTATTTGCATTTTTAAAAGTACATTAATTTCACCCACGGAAATCTCACAATAGTGAGTATAAGCTGGGTTAAACATTATGAACATTAAGTACTTTTATAAAGTAAAAAATCCTTCACAAAGACTTAACTGATTATATAAATCAGTTAAGTTATGCACAGCTATAACTATCAGGAAAGTTGTATTGTATCGATACATTAATCAGATGAGTTTTCACACAGGAATCCCATAAAAACAAAAAAGAACGAAACAATCAACTAACACAGGTCTGAAAAGTTCAATCCTGTTGCCATACTGTGATATTAAATCTTAAAGTGACTGCCTTCACAAGCCAAAGAATGAGCGCTGTCTCTAGGTATAATCCAAGCTTCCTGTGTCCTTTCTGATATACCATTCATAAGCAGACGCTCAAACAGACAGACAAACAAACGCAAGAGGACGATTGCATAACCTTGGCTGGTCTGGAGATGTACCTAACTCACAAAAATAAAAATAAAATAAAATTTTAAAAAAAAGAACAACACCACCACCGCTCTGATGTGACCTGGTTCTGTTGTGGCCTCAAGCAAGGTCTGACTGTGACCTCTCGGCCGGTCTGGCTCAGTTAAGAGCAGGGGGCTGAGCTAATTCTTCGGCATATCAGCGCTCAGGGCCACGCCAAGGTCTTCCTCGCCGCTCGGAAAAAAACACGCCTGCGTCAAAGCGAGCCGACAAAGGCCGGCAATCTCCCGAGGACGACGAAATCCCCCCCCCCCCCGCTTCCAGGCCTGCGCTCCCCCACCACCTGTCTGTTATCAGGCTCCCCCCGTTTACCTTCTGACCGCGGTCACCTCCCGGTAGCGGGAAAACCCCGTCTGACTTTTCGCTCTGACGTCGCGGTGGCGGGGAGCGGTGCATCGTGGGGTAAGCCGGTGAAAGCGGACAGCGGCCGAGGGGCCGGCGTTCCCGCTCCTGGCTCCCGTCCCATGGTTTGTTTACGGAATGGCCTCTCGCTTTCCCACTAAAACGGGAATGATGGAACGGAGGGATTCGAGGAAAACATCTGTGTTTTAATGGCGTGATTTACCCTCCCTATATATATATATATATATATATATATATATGCACATCTGCTGGAACGCATATATATTATCATACGCAGACATACATGTAAACCACCAAATGATATACAAAGCTAACAACATCAATATCCATAACTATGGGAAGGGTTTGGGAAAAGAATTCCCAAAGAACTGTGCCTTGTCCGGACAGCTAGCTGATGGAAAATAGGACTGCCCCTCCAAACTAGATGTTGAGGGAGTGGTACACTGCATGACTGATCTGCCTGAAATTAGGAGTCATCTAATTCATATACTTGATGATTAATATGTCCATCATTTGATATGACCTACATTATAGGGGTCATTACAAAGACATACTCATAAATATTTTATCATGATAAAATATAGATTTAAATATAGATAAAAGATTTATCTTAGCGTATAATATTAACAATAGACTAACATGATCAAAGTTACGGTTGTTAAATGTTATGTTACGAATGAAAGACTGTACATATAATAGGCTGCGTTACAAATGTGTGGCCAATTAAGAGCATGATTATACACTCAAATTACAGTTCAATTATTCCACAGACGCTTTCAGCCAGAGGGACTTACCTAAGTGCATTTCACACGGTAAACAAACACAGTAAGAGCTCGAGACAGGCGAGGTTACTACCATATAAGTGCCACCACCAAGGGGCATTCCTCAATTACCTGCAGGATAAAAGGAGAGAAGCATTCCTTTTTCTAATACAGAAACTTTGGCTTAAGTAGAATGACTAAGGCATAATTTGACAAGGTGAGTTTTGAGACATGGACGGCAGCCAAGGAACCTGCCTCCCTGACTGATTTTGGATGGCGTGTCTGCCGAGGTCGAGGGCTGGGGGGGAAGGGGTGGGTTTGGCAGAGAATAGTGAGAGGCTGCTGAACAGAGCGGTCTACTGGGGGTGTAAAAAAAAAATGGGGGGGGGGGTAGTACCATCTGCAGATTGGTATGCCGAAGACACACAGGGCCAGACGTTATCAGAGACAAAGATCTGTAGAGGATAATGAATCTGGAAAAGGACAGATACCCAGATCAGAAAGAGAGAAAGAAGGGGATCTGGCAGGGTCACGCCCTCCAGAAACCTCCGGAAAATGTAACTACCATGGAACCCACGGGGGGAGTAACTGTCGAAGGTCCAGGATCAGTCGGAGAAGATCTCTCGAGAGTCAGAAACGACTGAGCAAGGATACCACTAGAAAGAACTCGGAAATGTAGCCCAGAACAGATCGAGATAGTGGAGAGTCATCTACGATGCCTCGCTAAGTCAAATAAGTCAATGTCACCGCGAGACGTTTCAATTAACCGCGGGCTCCCAACAGAAGTCGGCGTTCAAAAGCGGCGCGGTATGTGTTAACTTCAGCAGGTAGCAAAACCTGGCGGGCAGGAACATTCCAGCACAACATGATATAACGCCGCTACATAACATTACCAGGCAAGTCTATACAATTCGTGGTATTTAAAAAATGACAAAACACAATTTTAGTCGCAATTTGATCTGAATCTTTTTAAATCTCTCAAACACAAGGACTGCTGTAACTCAAATGCACGTACGCCTGAGGACACTGCAAATGACCGTGGCCCGTTCACACATTGCTAGCCACTTGGTACTACAGGTCAGCTAGCGCCAAATGCAATGGAGATGTAGCTCTCGATGACAGAAACCGGTGGTCTGTAGATACCCGTCAGTTCATTGGTAGTAACTCTTAATACTAATGACGTGCTAACTGGTAACAAATGGGCTTGTTGCTCATTAGAAACTGATTGTAAACCTGGTTTACAATGAGGTCATTGTTTCATGGGCAAAATGAACTTGCATTGTTCTGACCTTGGAGAAATCCATTCTCACGCAGTCTGACTGTGTACACAGACACAGACATCTGTTCTTCCACAAAATTTAGTTTTATTTGCATTCCTCGTTAAGGTGCACTATAACTCACCGATGTTCTCATGCATTTATAATACATTTATAAAATACACTGGCATTAATCACGTATTTGTCTGCTTATAAATGTTTTGTACTGATAAGTGCAGTTATTTATCCTGTTTTGTTCGCCAAAAGTGTTCACTGTGACGGCTGTTCAGCGCTATTTTCATACAGATTCGTATGACGTCCCATTAAAATTGACTGTTTAGCGATAAAAGTACGGCTACAATGGCACCTTGCCATTGGTCATATAAAGCGCGTGTCTGCCAAACCCTACAGCAAATGCCTCATAAACTCATACAGCTGGGTGGGAGAATAAAATAAGTGAATATCTCTTCCCGGTTAATGTGTCGTTCCCTGGCTCACTGGCGTATGCGTGACCCCCCCAGCTGAGCTCTGTACAGCGCAGTGTCCCCCTGTTGCAGCGGTGGGGGGGTAGGCGCTCTCTCTCCTGGGTATGCCCCCCCAGGGAGAAGAGCGAGCGTCTGCAGTGGCTGGGCCCCCGCATCAATGGGAAAGGAAAAGAACACAGAGCTTACGTACTGCCAAACGAGAGGGGGGGGGGGGGGGGGCGCGATGGACCATGGAGAGCATCTGATGTTTTATTATTTCTTTATTTTTTGCAAGATTCTTGGTTGCAAGAACCGAAACCGTGGAAACCGACTCAGCAGGAAACGTCCCTGGGGACCGAGAAGAACCCGAACGCCTGGCTGGCTCACGACGTTGAGGAATTGTGCGGCGCAACTGTTTCACGTTCAATTAAAACGGCTCGGCATAAATACACATACATGTGCGAACAGGCTAAAGGCTACGGATACTGCCCTCTGGAGCAGGTCGTGTAGCTGATGTTCCAAAAAAAAAAGAAAAAACTGATATCCTGCCAAGTCCTGCCTGGTGGCAGTGGTGTGCAGTGGGCCAGAGAGGACAAGGAGGTCACGGGCCCGGATCCAATGCGGCACTTGCCAAAAAAAAAAAATGGGCAATGCATGATCTATGGCTGCTGTGGATTACGGCACTGGATGGATTGGAAGTCAAGCTAGCTCGGGGCTACGAGCTTCCATATCTCTGGCAGAGAGGGAGGGCTTCTGCGGCGTGAAAGCTCGGTGGAACTCGCACCGAACCTGACTAGGGCTCCGGCTAAAGCCTCCGAAACGGTCTTCATCCCCTGATCTACTCCCACCTCAGGTCAGGCTGCCGTTCGCTGGATTTAATTTTCTTTTTCCCTCCGAAAGCCGGGATGGGAAAAAACCCAGAGGGCACAAACATGTAATGTTAATAGTAATAAATTCAAAGAAGAAGAAGAAAAAAAAATAAAAAATGCAATAAAAGTCACTAAAATGGCAGGGAAGGAGAGAAAGCAGAACAAATAATAATGCAAGAAAAAAAAAAACACTTGTACTGCCTATGCTTACACTAATGAGAACAAAAATGAAATCAAACATTGTTTGGAGGGAGGATTTATCTTTATTTCAGATTTAAATCAGATTTCGGATATGGCATTACGGACATACCCGGGAGTACATATTCGCTCCAAAGATCAATGAGTAATTTAGGCAAAATCGAGACAAAGTTGAGAAAAATGAACAATAAATTCAAATCACGAGGAAAGCGCAAGGTCGGTCGTATATGAAAAACAGCAGTGCGATAAAAAATTGAACGTAATATATAATCACTGGAATAGACTGCGGCGGAGTACCTGATTGGCTAATGGGCGCCTACAAGAGATGAATGGCCAAGAAAATGCGAGTTTAACTGAAATGACTTTGGGTAGCTCTAACACAGCGATACTCTCAAGCTGCTGGAAGTGTTTTAGCAAGAAGCATCTAAAACAGCAATGCATACAAATGAAATGATTTCATTGTCTCCTC